>NC_142923.1:26001000-26155500 GCF_054131065.1 Drosophila arizonae | reverse complement strand
GACGTGTAATGGGCTAGCGCAAACCACCAAATTTATTAAAAGCCCAATTCAAATAAGCAACTCTGAGCAACTCTACTCGAACTGAGGTACCCTCTAAGCAGATTGGCTTAGATAGAAGCATAAGTATAGAATTGTTTATATTTAATAATATGTATATACATTTCATATAATAAAATATCATTTAATAAATAAATATTTCGTTTTTCTTTATTTTTTTCTACTTTTAGTTTAGTAATTTCTTCTTATTTCAGTGCATTAAATTAATAATTAGTACTAATTTCATATAATAAAAAATAATTTAATAAATAAATATTTCGTTTTTCTTTTTTTTTCTTCTTTAAGTCTAGTAATTTTCTTTTTATTTCAGTGTAGTAAATTAAAAATTAGTACTAATTAGCATATTGGCGCAACTACACAAGCATACGTTTAGAATTGTTTATATTTAATAATATGTATATAAGTTTCATAAAATAAAAAATAATTAAATAAATAAATATTTGGTTTTTCCTTTTTTCTACATTTAGTTTAGCAATTTCTTTTTATTTCAGTGTATTAAATTAATAGCTAATACTATGAATCTCTTTATATATTATATGTATTTAATGCCAGCAGCGATCTCAATTTGCTGGTCTTTAACTGGAAGAAAATTATTTATTTGATTAGATCCATATTAACCTCTCAATATATTTGTTTTAAGCTTTCAATAAATTTGAATATTATTTATATATCTTAAACCCATTTCACTAAGTAAATAGAGTTGTTTGATGTATTTAATCGATCTCAATTTGTTGGTCTAAATATATTATAAAATTATAAATAGAAAAGTCAGCTTGAAATCGATGTTAACCAAAACTCTACCTTCGATCGGAGAATAAATTTAAATTTAAATTTAAATTTGATGGTATTATCCTATATTTTTTGAAATTTTCTATGTAGGTATTACTATTTTACTGAATATCAAGAAGCAAGTTATCAATAATATAACATAACAATATCAACTCTTTGTATATTCCAATTAGATTTCGCATTTTGTTATCGATTATCTTATACCAATCTAGGAATTAAAATGTTTATCAGATATATAATAGGAAAGCAAGTGGATACAAAGTGGTTGCAGATATAGAAGTGTATACATATCTATGTGCATATAAATTCTTATAAATCTGACAATATTTAAGCACTCATACAGCGTGGGGTTGACTAAAGTTCTGCTTCGGTTTTATTGGCCTAAGTAACCGTCGATTTTTGAACAATTTTTCACTCGATGTGTGCTTAGCTGCTTCCTGTGCTCCCAATTATCTCCCATGCGCGTTGATTTGGACAAATATTCCAATTACCATGACTACTTCCGCTATCAGGGCTGAAGGCAAACTCAAATTACGGTCTAATTGCTATTTAGAGTTTTGGCTTCTGTCGAGTCGATTCGAGTCGAGTCGAGTCGAGGCAATGTCCCATTATTCAAACATCAGCCATAAATGCTGACACGGCTCGGTTGATAATAGACTCATCATTACCGGACTCTCTCGGCACCTGGCAGCGGTCGTCGCATCATCATCATCATCATCGTCGCCGTCGTCATTATCATCACAGGGGCACAGCAGGTAGCTGGCAGCATATGGCAAGTGGGAGACCATTTGGAGGAACCTGTCGCTCGTGCTGACGACAAATGTCTTTGGCCAGTGCAGCGAACGGAAGTGACATGACAGAAATCCCTGGCAGCTCGAGCAGATAAAAAACTTGATTATAAATGTCGAAGCTGTGCAGAAAATAAAACTAATAAATTGATGTTGATCATAAGCTGTTAACCGAGCCGAACCACAGCACCCGAGCAACAGCCATGACAATGACAATGACAAAATCAACTCGCCTGACAATGATGAAAGTGACAAAGACAATGGCGCTGAATGACAGCCCATCCCTGCGAATGACTAGATAGAACAGGCCCAGGCCCAGACCCAGACCCGGGCCATGGCAATCGTCGTTGGAATCGGAAACGCGAGTGAGAAGTCTCGGCGTGACTTGTCAACTGGGCATCATCAGCACTTTGCCTGCAATGGTGATGATGTGGCTTGTCTCTGTTTTGCTTACGATTTCAATGAGCGATGCGCTGACATCTCGAAGGGGGGAATCCACACATTTCATCAATCATATTTAGCATAGAAATACATTCCATTTTTAAAACTAAAAATTATGTTAAATTACAAAATTCATTTTATTAAATATTAACTAAATATAGAAATAAAAAAATATTTTGTAAAAATTAAATTTTCATATTCTTTCATTTATGTACTATCTAAATTTAAATAAATTACAAAAAAAAAAAAAAATAATAATAATAATAATAATAAATATTACCTAAATATAAAAACTAAATTAAATTTTGAAATTTTAAAAATTAAATTTCGATGATAATAAGTGCCTACGTGGCTTCCAAGAAAATATAATTAACTTAATATAGAAACAACAAATACTTTTAAATATAAAAGTAAGAATTACTTTTCTTAATATTAATTAAATAAAGAAAACAAATTTAATATTCTAGAATTTTTATTTTAAAAAACTTATCTACGTGGATTTCAACAAATATTTAAATTGATTTTACATTTAATAATATAAAATTAATTAAACATAAAAATATCATTTTTTTCTTAGTATTATTAAAAATATTTTATGATATACTTTGAATTATCTAAGTAATGAATATATTTTGTAAATACACTCCTTTATCCTACAACAACCTGCACTATCTCGTTAATGCTGCTTCTAAAAATAGAAATTAAATATCAGAATTTATAAATTACAATCTGCCTTTGGCCTTGGTCCATTTAGTTCAAGTTGCTGCCGTTTCTTATTTATCATTTAGCCCTCAATTGTCTATCGAGTCGACAGTCCGTCAATCAGGCATTCAATCACTCAGCCATTGCGACTGTTGTCACTCACTGCCGAGTTGCATGAGGCGGACTCAGTGTGCTGCACGCTACAATGACAACGGAGCTGAGCTGATATTTGCCTGACACTTGAGATTGATTGTCATCCATCAAGCGGAGGGCCTCTCGCTCGTCTGCCGTTGTTGGTTGTCGGCGAAGATTGGAAGGGCGAGGCAGAGTCTGCCTTTTGCTTTTGGCTTTTGCCTTAAGCATTTCGAATTGGCATGCAAATCCCCGCTGGCCTTGGCCAAGCAATTCGGGCGCTGACCACAGTTTTATATTCAATTACGTAGCTGCCACAGTCAATGCCTGTGTGTGTGTGTGTGTGTGTGTGTGTGTGTGTGTGCTGACCACAGAAGTTCGTCAGATCAGCTACATCTCCATTACACTCCCAACAGCTGCACTAATAATCAAAGCCAGCTCTCATATTCGACTTTGCCTGCCTGACATGTGCTGGCCAGACCGATAACCGCAGCAAACAAACCCAATCCAATCTGGTCGAGTCAGCTGGCCATAATTGCACGCCTCTCAAAGCCCAAGACAGCCGGCTGTCGACAGGCGAGGATCGAGCCAAGTAGCGCATAAAGAAATTGAATTCATTAAACATTAGCTTCCTGACACGATTGCCAGCACTGAACTCGGTCAGTGGAGGCCTTCAAACATTTAGTGTCGACATATGCAAATACATAAATTTTATGCACAGATCCGAGAGCGCAGCTCCAACTTTCAAGTTGCCCAGTTGCCCAGTCGACAGTCTCGAGTCTCGAGTCGCCAGTCGCCAGTCGCCAGTCGTCGTGTTGGGGAACAGAAGACATACACACGCGATAAAGAAATTCGATTAGGCATCAATTTTAAATGAGACGCACTTCCCTGCTGTTGGCTGCCTGGTGGCTAGTGGCTGTTGGCTGGTGGCTGGTGGTTGGCGGGCCGCCTGCTGCGGATGCCACGTAACCTGATATGGTGACACTCGTCGACAAAGTCGACAGCGTCGACATCGGCCACATCGTCAAGACAAGACAGCGTTGCCGCGGCTGCAATCTAATTTATGACTTAATTATCGGGCCATATTTAATGTGTCCAATAAACTAGTCTACAAAATTATACCAACACATCGTTGTTTAGGCCTGTTGCCACTCGCTTCACTCCACAGCCACAGTCAGTGGACGCCGCTGCTCGCTCCCTGCTCGCCTCCTGCTGCTTGTGGGGCTTATTAGGCTTTTGCTTTATGCGTGGACGGGACAGAACTTGAATTCGCAACTCGGTGGCCTCCTTTAGTTTTGCGGCCATCAATTTGCTTTTAAATGCAACAATTTGGTTTCCATTGCGCCGGATCTCTACAGACGCATTCGCGGCTTCTCCCCACTAGACCGCAGCCCCGCTCCGCTCTCTTCCTCTCTCTGTCGATGGTCCACGTCATCGTCACTGCATGCAGTCAACGTTTTTGTTTGTGTTTTGTTTTTTGGGTTGGTCTCTGGCTCTTGCGGTGTCTTGGCGTCCAACTACGTTGCCTGGGCAATAAAAATTTCGTGAAGTGGCAATAAAATTCCATTTAAAATGGCAGCGATTATGTCTCAACAGACCATTAAAGTCACTCAAATGACAACTACTACTTAGCCACACTCACACACTCTCAACTGCCTGTTTTATTTTCGTTTTACTCTTTTTTTCTGTTTTTTTTTTTTATTTTTTTTTGTATTTTTAATTTCTCGGATCGTCGATCGCGACATCTGTCGATGCCGGTCTTCGCACAGTGGGACTTATTTAACGGCTCGCCGTTTGTTACCATGGGCCCACTGGCCGGAGAGCGCGTTTCGTTTTTAAAATATTGATAGGAGTCGATGGGGCAGAACAGATGTTATCTACTAGAAATTAATATTAAAACATTTCCATTTCAATTTTAATTTATATATCGACTAATTAGTTAGGCGCATTTGTGCTCGGGCTGCTGAGACAATAGTTGAAAATTTTGGAGTTCTGAATTTAAGAAGGGACTATTCAAGGCACGAAAACTGGAATGCTGTTAATAGCATAACCACTGGCTCTTGTCAGTTGCCTCTCCTGGTTGTCGACAATTATTCCAACTACTACTAACCTTTGTGAAAGCAACATAACCTTTAGTGAATAAAGAAGTAAATAAATGAATTTTGAAACCACCAACCCAGCGTGTTCTCCCTTATCTGAAGAAGCCAACCCTACACAAATAAAATATAAGACATTTACAGGTCAAGGATAAACCACAGAAATCCCACTGAAATCCTTACAAAAAAGTCCTATTATGTTCACAAAATAATTAAAACAGTCAAATCAAAAAAAAAAAAAAGCCTTTTACTACAAATATGTATGTCCTAATTAAAATTCAATATTTGTTAAACTTTTAGCCAACAGCAGTCAAGGGCTGTACAGAAATATCTAGAGATAAGAACTTTGACAAGTGCGCAGCAGACTTTGCTTTGAGGACATAAATTAAATTAGATGGCGGCGGCATCTGCTCGTATATACGTATGTATAAGTGCAGTTTAGAGTCTGTGAATACCTATTTCCTGCTGACTATACGTTTATGCGCCCTCTTCTTGATGGCCATAGGGTTGCAGTTGAGACGCGCTCGTTTGGGCCATGATTATGGCCTGCTTCCTGACCATTTTCATGCAGCTTAACGGCGTATGGTGAAACAACGTTTAGATAAGAGGCGGACTCCAATGTACATAGAGCAGGAGTCACTCTCCACTCCCGCTTAGTCTCTCTGATATGCTTCCTTATTTGCCTGCTGGGGTGTCTCCTTTCAAGTGGCATGAAAATCTTCCATGAAATCCGGGCAAATGGAAATTTAATATAATTGGTTTGAGAGGGCTGCAGACAAAGGAAATTCAATGCCATAATTTGGCATTCAAGTGGCTGAAAACACCAAAAACAACAACAACAACAGCAATAACAGCAACAACAACGAGATTGCTATGGCAGCGCTCGCTGTTCATGTGACGAACGAAGTTGATCCTCATTAGTGGTCACATGTCAGAGCGGGTCGCATTTGCTGCATAATTTTGTCATTCATCATTTTTCGCCCATTTCATTTTATGCTGCATGCCAAAGGACTCGTATTTCACGCTCGCACCGCTCCCCACTCCCTGCACTCAAGCCACACACACGAAACAAAAAAAATCTTTCAACTCCTGTGACATGTGACAACAATGTGGCCCGTTGTCATTGTCATCGTTGTTGTTGTTGTTGTTGTTGTTGTTGGTAGCTGTTGCTGTGACACATTTGTTTTCCTGCTGACTGCGACATTGTCTGTTGTGTATGTGTGTGTGTGTGTGTGTGTGTGTTTGTGGGAGCGAGGTGTGATTTTCAACAAGTTCGCTTTTTGGATCATGTGTTGCCAGTACCTTCTCATTGCTGTTGTCTCTGTTATAGTTGCTGTTGTTATTGTAACTTGTATGTTGTTTGATGATGATGATGATGATGTTGTTCTGTATTTTGGCTGCTTTCATACACATTCTTTCGAGCGTAAGCCGTGTGATATATCACGCCCCAGACGACACTGACTGATGACTGACGAAACGCTGGAATGATGACGGAGTGCTTCTAATGACAAAATGAGCTGGTCAGCTACTGTCAGCACATAAGTCGACGAATACATATATGTACATATGTACATAGATATACATACATCAATGTGTGCAACGAAACCTTAAGGTAAGCACTTGAGCATGCCGAAATGGAGTTTACGTCATGAAAATTCATATTCGTTACTAATTTCCATTTCAGAAGAAAATTTAAGAAAATTAAAAAATCGATTTGTAATTATATATTAAATTGTATGAAATATAATATAATACATAAGAACATATTAAAATAGATTAAATAATATTAATAACAATATTTAATATTAATATTAAATTATAATAAAATTAAATATTTAATTTTTTATCACAATAAATAAAATATGTGAAAACTTGATGGCATGGCTGATATAAATAAAAATTAATTATTCTATAATTTATTATAAATAAGTTAATTTAAATGTGGCATTTTCTGAACAAATAAAAATTTTAACTTGACGAATTGTTTTTTCTTTATTTTTTCCAAATTTTGTTTTCAATTCTTTCTGCTCTTTATCAGATTATTTTCATTATTCTATTTATTATTTAATTATTCTATAATTTATTATAAATAAGCTCATTTAAATCTGGCATTTTCTGAATAAATAAAATTTTTAAGTTGAAGAATTGTTTTTTCTTTATTTTTTCCAAATTTTGTTCTCAATTCTATCTGTTCTTTATCAGATTATTTTCATTATTCTATTTATTATTTAATTATTCTATAATTTATTATAAATAAGTTAATTTCAATCTGGCATTTTCTGAATAAATAAAAATTTTAAGTTGAAGAATTGTTTTTTATTTATTTTTTCCAAATTTTGTTTTCAATTCTTTCTGTTCTTTATCAGATTATTTTCATTATTCTATTTATTATTTAATTATTGTATAATTTATTATAAATAAGTTCATTTAAATCTTGCATTTTCTGAATAAATAAAAATTTTAACTTGAAGAATTGTTTTTTCTTTATTTTTTCCAAATTTTGTTCTCAATTCTATCTGTTCTTTATCAGATTATTTTCAGTACCTTGTCTCTCCACTTTAAGCACAACATATTGTGCCATGGCAGCCGAAAGGAACTCAAGAACTGCTGAGTTTCCCGGAACGTCGCCAGAGTTGTCATTGCCTGCTGTGCGATGTCGCTCGTTGAGCTCTCACTGGGATCCCACTGCCAGATAGACAATCTTTGGCCAGGCAACCCTGCACGACAGCCCGGGCAGCCCGAACAGGCTGGCTGGCGGGAAGGAAATGGCAGAGACAATGAGCAGGAGGCGCGGCAATGCGTAAGACGAGAAGCGGAACAAAAGTTTCTCGACACTCGCAGCCTTTTTGAATGGCATTTTTTCTGGTCTTCATTCTCTCGGCTGGAGCGTAATTGTGAGTGACAACGTCTTGATGCCTGATTATGATAAATGAATTGTTAAATTGAATTAGGTGTTGCCGCGCTGCTGTCACTCAGAGCCAGCCTCGTGTTTGCCCCTTTGTTCTATTATTTTTATTTATTTTTTGCTTTGCGCTCTCGCAGCCTCTCCACAATTAAATTGCATGAAATTTGATATTTTTCGGGGTTGTCAACGGCAAAGGGTTGCCCGACCAGCGGCTGTGTTCTGCGTCTTTCATTGACAGGACACTCCCTCCCCTGCCCCTGAACGATTGTGCCACTCGCTCCATTTCCTACGTGAAAATTAGCTCAGGTTACCTTAATGCTGGGCTCTTGATGGCACTTTGTTTGCTTACTTATTGAGCTTACTTAGCGATCCGATTGCAAACGGGGCAGAAAAGTTAATAGATAATGGCGTAGGTTAATATCTATGTCGGGCATAGGTATCACCGGTATACTTAAGGCCGAGCTATATTTTAAATAACGAGTTGACAAACTGAACTTGTGAATTTACTAAGAGGCTTACACCTAGAGTGCCGAGCCTAATTAAAATAATTAATTATTTTATGGAGCTAGGCTAAGGTTCATAAATTGTATTTTTAAAGTGTATTTCACTTATTTCAGAGCATGTGTGAAAGTTATCATAATAATTCTCCAAAATACACCTGAGAGTATTATCGAGATTCGCATCAGAACTGCAAGAACTGAATAAAAATACAAGAATTATTTTCTAATTCAAATTTGGTTCGTTAAAATACACCAGAGGATATTTTCCATCAATTTGCAAGAAATAGATATTTCAATTTCAATTTCAATTTATTTCACACTTTGTTATAACTACATGATATGTGAGTATGATGATTCCTGACACTTGGTTATAAATTTATGCGTTAGTCGCGATAGTCTAATATATACCAGTTCAGTATTGGCTCGGCAATGTAGATCAATCGTGGAATGATGCCATGGAAGATTAAAGATAAGCTTCAGGACTTTATTTTGCGTGATTTGCAAGTGGTTTATGTGACATTTGGCTATATCTGACCACACTGGCGCATCGTAGAACGTTACTGCTTGGAATATTGACCTAAACAAAAACATTGTCTTTTCTATATTTAGTCTCGACTTTCTATTTATAAACGGGTATAACGTACGGACTATATGTTTAAGTTTTTTGATTGTATTGGTTATATGGTCCTTAAAAGTAAGTCTTTTGTCCAGTCTAATACCCAAGTACCTGAGCCCAATCGGATGTCAGTTGTAGGTACGTAGATGTCTTTTCGTTTTTTTTTTGGAAAAATATTGCTTTGGTCTTTTCTGGGCAGGAGAGGGAGGAGGGAATTCCGCCACAAAGAATTGCCGTATCGTCCGCAGGTTTAGTTTAAAGGATTGAGCTAACGCCTCGGCCTTATCTTCGTCCGACGAGTGACTGATGTTATTATGGACTAGTGTTGGAATGTTTGGGCGCTTCTTTCTAATAATATTGGAGAGCTTCCAAAAAGGCGAAGAACCTTTATCTAAGGCTGCAAGAGTAATATTGCAGGACTTATTTCTAAATTCTAGTATTGCTTTGGTGATCAGCTTATTTAGTCACTTGACTAGGATGAGATCGGACTGATGAAGGAACCTTTGCCAGGTGCGCCGTCGTATGTTTCTACTCTTTATAAGGTTAGGAATGCTTTGCGGCAGTGGTTTTAGGGAAAATTTCACTTCATCCTTTGGGATGCTAATATCTTTGGCCTCACGAAGGACTTCAGAAAAAATTTTAATCATGTGATCAACATCTTCTGTGCGGCACAGAAACTTGAAGGCAATTACCTCGAGCTGAATTCAGCAGGCTGAATTAAAATAATCTTTTAAGTGTATTTTAGATTCGTAGCGGAAGAGTAGAAGAAAACGAAAGTAATTTGAGAATATCTACTTCTATGCGAGCTTTAGTATAATGTGAGCTCTCTTAGTTTTATTTATTTCTTTTTTTTTTTTTTTTTTTTTTTTTTTTTTTTTTTTTAATAATTCAAATTTGGTATTTTAACAAGGCTACTTGATAAAATATAATACCAATTATGCACATACTCATCAAGTACTAATGTAATATACTAATAAAATACTAATATAAAATAAGACCATCAGCTACCCAAGGAGACTGGAGAGTCCAGCCAGATATACAAGGAGAGAGCCCAACCAAATTAACTGATTGGCTCGGTTCATATTCAAACGAAAGAAAGTTTAGAGCTACTGTTACTGAATTATATCAAAAATATTACTCATTCAACACAAAATGATTTGAATTCGCGACAACCCAACTCCGCGCCCTCAATCATTAGTACTCTAATGTGGGAGCTCATAACTTATATTATCCGATACTATACAAATACTGATATAGAATGGATTTCCTAATGTTTATGCTAACCCTATAGAAGGATCATAATTCAGTATGTTACATAACTGAATGAACTCGCTCAACAATTTCCTAATATAACTCACAATCAAACTTACTTGATAAGTTCTACTTTTGGTATTATAAATCAGCTTGGACAGAAATACAAACGAATTTTGCATGTGCATTTGCATTCGTTTGGCTGTTGCAAGCTGCAACAAAGCTATATATTAGATAGACAGAAGACAGACGACAGACAGACACGCACTCCAAAATTGTTAGTGTTGGGCAACAGCAGCAGCAGGCAGATGCATGTGTCAGAGCCAAAAGAGCAAGTAAAACGGAGTTGACACCGACAACTGAGACCCAAATTCAAAATGCAATATGAACACTCACACATGCCAGAGCTAAAGTGTGCATGCATGTGCGAGAGTGTGAGAGTATGCATGTGTGTATATGGTATATTTGTTATATGTATGCATTTCAGCTCAGCTGCCACTGGCCATTAATTTTCGACCAGCAGAAACAGCAAAAGCAACTGCAACGGCAACAACAACAACAACTGAAGGCAACACCCATGCCTTCTGCTTACGTTGCGTTACGTTACGTAGCTGTTGCTGTTGCTGTTGTTGTTGCTGTTGCTGCTGCTGCTGGGAGCTTCTGTCGCTGTCAGTAGCGACAGTGCTGCTGCACTACCATTCTCCACTCTCCACTCTCTCACACTCTCCACTCGCGCTGTCAGCCAACAATGCTTTCACTGTCAGGCACAGAGACAGTAGAGACGTCGACGTCGACGTCGACGACGACAGAGACAGAGACAGAGCGGAGTGGAGCGACTGTGGCTGTGTTGTTGCTTTGCAATTTGTTATGTGTCGCATTGTTGCTGTTGCTGTAGATTTTTATATAAATTTTTGCCATATTACAACTCGGGAGAGTACGACACATGTCAACAGCAACGATGCATTCTGACAGCCCAATGACATTTTCTACATTTTCGTAAATTGCTTCGATTTGTTGTTGCTGCTGTCGCTGCTGTTGCTATTGCTGTTGCTGTGTTGCCCTTGTGCACTGTGCAGGCGTGTTGCATGACCAAAGCGTTAGGTGAACTGCGAATGGTGCCCGTTGTGCAATGCCAACAAATAGACGAAACAAACGCAATTTCATTTCAGATACATTATATATATACATATATCTATCTGCTCGCATGGTAATGGGATGCTGTTGCCGTTATAAACTCTTCCCGGAAACTCTCATATTTTGGTAAATGAACAAAACAAAAATATCTTCTGGGAATATTTTCGTATAATAGAACTTATTCGAGCAAGCTTTATGTAAGACATAAAAACAATAGCAGATATAAAATGCATTTGTCAAGTCAACTCCTTTGTAAAAACTGAATAGGAATATTTCCACATTTTAACAATATAGATATAAATATGCAACTAAAATGCATTAAAAAAATATTACATTTTTCAAAGTTCAGTTTTAAAGGGAAGCGATGGCAAGTTTGAGCCGTGCACAAGTCTTGCAGTAGCAGAAATTTTTAACCCTTTGCAACTTGAACCATTTCTAAGGTTTTTAGGTTTCAGCATCACTATTTCAGAGTCTTTTATCTTAAGCACTGTTCCCAGTCGATCTGAGTCAATTTCACTACCTGTTGTCTTATATATGATGTATATGTTATCTGATATATGATTGCTTAATTGGAAATAAACGACTTACCTTTGATCAAAAAATATTTTTAATGAAAGTTATTTAATAGTTATTGTAAATTGAGCAAAAGTCTACAGAACTTTATAGAGACCTCCAGGCTTTGATTCATGTCCACTAGTATACAGTATAGTAACAGTTTATGTTCTCACTTAATTTCATGCTGTACAGTACTAAATGTGTGCATATGCGTTAATTTCAGTTTTTATGATGGAATGAATATTAAAGTTTTGTATGGACTGCAAATAATCTGCGAAATTTGGATCTATTGCTAAGTTGGGTGGATTAATGATGTCTATTACTTCCGTTTGGGTTTTTAGGTGAGCTTCTATCATAATGGATTTTAGGTCATTGAGAGTTTCTTCCTTCTTCAGTTCCATAAATTGCGATAATTTATTTGTCGGAGGGAATAAAAAAGGGCAAGCTTATGAGTTTTTTAAATTACCTAGAACTATTTAAACTAAATTTGATTGAAAATCAAGCTTGCGATTTTTTAACGATTTCGACATCGTTATCACTAGGTGTTTATATTGTATGTCGGGGCGATGCGTTTCTCATTCTGGTTTTCCATCTCAGCTGCGCGTAACAACGAATTCCCGGTGTGTCGCTTAACTCTTTTTAATGCTCTTCCTCGTTCAATCGTCTTCGACCGAGTGTGTCTGCTCTTATTCTTGTTCATCGAAAGCACAGCGACCCCGCTGCGAACGACATAACTAGCCGTCTCGCTCTCACCCAGCGACACCCGGGACTACGTTCAGCAACAGCTATTGTTGTCTCTCTCTCTCTCTTAGTGACAGTGCATGCTTTAATTGCACCAAAATCAATCGATTAACACGATATCAAGATATCTAATTGCAATTACAACAGTTTAATATCGCACTGACACGACATATATATGTTTTTTTTTTTTTGTTATTTTATTTTATTTTTTATTTTATTTTTTTTTTTTTTTGTTATTATTTATTTATTTTTATTTGTTATTATTATTTATATGTGGAATAACAAGAGCTGCAGTGTTGGATAGTTGCTATTCTCGACTTTTTTTAAACAAGCTTCAAAAGGAGTCAGAAGGGATGCCAATGCGCTTACGTCCCTCAAATTAATATTTTCAATTCTAAAAATTTGTTTTTTTTTTTTTTCAATTAAAATGTGAATTTTTCCATCCAATTCAACTCAATAGATTTAATTAGGCGGAATATCGTATTCCAACGTGTTGGGCAATAGCTCTTTAAGGTGCTCTTTAAAAAATATTAAATTTTTAATTCTTTAAATACTTGACGAGCTTTTCACCATTGTCTTCAATTCTGGCACCACATCCACTACTTTGCTGATAACGTTATGGATGAAATGATTCACACAGTTCAATGTGCTTAGTCCGCTAAATACAGCCTTCATATTAGTTCCGCGGTCGGTGACTATTAAGGGTTCATCCATGAACAATTCACATCCAAAATCCCGTAAAATGTTTTCAATTTTGTGCTTAATTCTGTCACCTAAAATATTTTAGTTTAAAGAATGTGTTTCCAAATGATCAGCAATATTTCTCACCGGTGTAGGATCCTCCTTCCATTGATTTGATTGCAAGCAATCGATTTTTAAGTGTTCCTTTTGCGACATAGTATCTATTCTACTTCTACTCTTTCATTTTTTATTTCATGCAAATGAAATTCGTAGAGAGATCCGCTGTTCCGTGAGATTGTTGTGGTATGTGGCAGTAACGATTCAAGACTAACGTTTTCTCCGAATTTCGCACCAATAGATATAAGAAATTGGACCAAGTTTTTAAACCTCAATCGGCAATAATATTGAAGGATCGTCCATTCTTTACTGTCCATTCAGTTGCTAACTTAATGCACTTTTTTTTTATTCGACGTCTATATCAACTTCAGAATGGTTGCGCCTACGACTATTTGTCATCACATAGCCTTTGTGCTTAAATAAATTTGATGTGCTTTTCTCAAATTTATACACATTCTTACATGTATTGCATACCACTGCATCACGGCTTTCTATGCCAATGTGTCCCAAACCTTGCTCCGATCTCGTTTGATAGACGGGTACAGCTTATTTTCTAATAACTTCGACTTTATATTAGCTGCGTATAGCTTAAAATCTATTTCCGTATTTGAAGAATCCAACGATGAGTACTGCTGTATTTTTAAATTTGTGATGAAATACTTGGACCAAATTGAAGGCGACGTATATAAACATACATATATAAATACAAGCACAGTTTTGTGTGTGACTTCACGATTTTACAGATACATACATAAACTTGCAAAAGACAATTACATAATACATAATACAATAATATTTAATAAAACAACACATTTCTTATAAATTTGGCATAAAAAGTTCAAATATAATATTATTTATTGCGTTTGCATCATTTTTATTACCAGCCATAGCAGAGCACAGCTATATCTATATCTCCACAGCTGTTCTCAATCATATTTATTATACTTATATTGAAGTTTGGTGTACAACATGTGGAAAACAAAAATTTTACACTTTTAAGATGAGTACAACTACAATATTACGGTCAGCCTCTGCGAGTGTGACCAGTATAAAAGTTGTACAGCATTTTTCTTATTAGTTGAATATACTGTACAGCAAGAAATGAGTACAGTATTTATAAGCACATTTTGCTACTGTATAGTACTATGATTTTGGAAATGAATACATTCATAAAGATCTGTAACACATAAATATTTGTAATACGAAGATTTTCGAAAATTCTGAATTTCTTGCGAGTTTTTTGTATGGAATCGCTTAATAAACAAAATAATTTATTATCTCTCAATGTCTAAGCAGCATTTACAATTAATCCCTCTCTCTTTCTGTCTCTCTCTCTCTTCCTATTTTTCTCTCTCTCTCTCTCTTTCTGTCTGTCTTTCTCTCTCTCTCTCTCTCTTCTTATTTCTCTCACTCTCTCTCTCTCTCTCTCTTTCTGTCTGTCTTTCTCTCTCTCTCTCTTTCTGTCTGTCTTTCTCTCTCTCTCTCTCTCTCTCTCTCTCTCTCTCTCTCTTCCTATTTTTCTCTCTCCCTCTTTCTGAGTTCCTAGACATCTTTGTATTGGCTGCAATGACACGAGCTAAAAGTTCTAGTTATGATTATTCACCTTATTTCTCTGCAGCTTATTTGACACATGAATATCAGACATAATCATTCTAAACTAGTCCTTCTTACGATAGCATTATCTCTTAAGTAAGCATACTTAAATCGCTGTCAGCTAATGCCCATCGTCGTGTCACCTGTTACCCCCGGTTCGAGCTGGACAAATCTGCCGCAACAAGAGCTTAAGTATTTGACCTCAACGGAATATTTATTGCAGCCCCATCGGGCTGGGCTGTAGCCCTAAAAAGTATCTGCTTGATAGCCCAACTAGCGACACGACCGCTAAGTGATAAGAAAATTACGGGCTACACTTATTAGACAGCAACGTGTCAGAGATAGCGCAGAGAGCTGGGCAAACAAAAGGCTTGCTCAATCCCCCTCTCGCCGCCAGCTCTTTGGTAAATCCTGTTCCACTGGCATGCCATGGAAATCAGAAAGTGTAATAAATTTTAAACAATGCGGAAAATTTACGGTGATTTTCGCTGACATGCCCACTTCTGTGCATTTGGCAGACATAGTAGAAGAGCAATAGAGTAGAGAGGGGGGAGGAGGGAAGGAGGGTGGCAGCTAAAGTAAAGTGTTGCTAGCATGTCTAGAGAGTCGCCGCCTCGACTCCAGGCGGTATATCAAAGCGCTTGAATACCTCCGCCCCCAACAGAGCCGATGCGACGCTCTAGGATGAATGTGTTGCCTCCTCCTCTTCCTCCTCCTCCTCCTCCTCATTGTCGTCGTCGTCGTCGTCGAGGACGTCACAAACTGTTGAAAGCCCAAAGTGAAAGATATATGACTTCAAGTAGGTGTAATCACACTCGCTTACACACGCACACACTCACCTAAACACACGTACACATACGTGTGAGCTTAAAAAATTGCACTAAGTGTTTTTCAAGGGAAGCCTCGTCGTCTCGTCGTCGACTGCGTTGACTGTGCCACGCTGAGAAATTACTTGTCTGGATTGTTGTTGTCTATCTGAAACTGAAACTCGACCTATGCATAAATTGTCTTGGTCTCGGTCTGAGTCGTGGCTGTTCGGAGGGTTCCTTTGGCCCTGTTTCCAGTAGTTGCCCTCAGTTCCCTCTCGCTCCCTCCCTCTCCCTCTCCCTTTCACTCACTCTACCCTTGTCTTTCTTTCGTAGTCTTTATTATTTTGGCTCCGGCTTTTCGCAAAGTATGCGTGAAATACGATTTATTGTTTTCGCTAAAAAGATTTATTATACAAGCTTGCTTCCCTCCCTCTCTCTCTCTTCGTGTCTCCCTCTGCCAACTGCGGTTGAACTTTATTTGAAAAGTTTGCCAGTATTCGCACTTTGCACAGTCGTTCGCATCCCTTCGTTGTCTGTGGCACAAACAAAAGGTTTTGCTCAATCTACTCCAAGGCCTTGACTAACATTTCGCATGCGACTTTAGTTAAGAATCAGTTCGATTATGAGCAGCAGTCAAAGCAACAGTTCTCACATCATTAATGCGATCTCTTTCTATTCCATTCGGTTCATTACAGCATCGTTAAGCAGTCGAGTTCAACAAGAGTGAAAAGTGTAAACTATAAATTCATTTCCTCTTTGAGTGACCTCAACACTTCGACACATCCATCACATTCTGTGCGTGTGTGTGTGTGTGGGTGCACGCCTTCACAATCGAAACTTTGAACTGTGTGGCACAGCTGACCCCAGCCAAGCAGCTCCCACATCATCGACAGCCCACATCCCAGGGGTCTCGCCGTCTCTCTATCTGACTATCTCTCTCTCTCTCTCTCCTCCTCTCTTTCTGTCTGTCTGTCTGTGCAGCGACACAAATTGCAAGCGCAACACATTTATATAGTTGGCTCCGAGCCGTGCCACAGCTGGCGCTCAGCCGCACAGCCGTCAGAGCATATTATTGTAAATTGAACTCAATTACCAGTGACAGCGGACAAATTGAAGTGGAAATTGAGATCTTCTTTGAGGGCAGTGAGCAGTGAGCAGCGAAAAACTTAATAAAAATGAGAAATGCCCCTGCCCACTATTGCTTTGGCCAAGAATATGCTTATAAAACGACGACAACAACAACAACAACTAATTCACTTAAAAACACTTTGCTCGTCGGCCCAGTCTCGAAATTTGTTGTAGCTCAGAAAATGTGTCTGGCAGTCTGTGAAATGTCATTTGTCAAATGCACTTTGTGTCAATGTCTTTCCATCTGTCTGTTTGGCTGTTCCTTCTGTCTCTTTGGCTCGCTGCCTTCCTTCTGCCCCTTTTTATCGCAATGCTTTTGATGTGCAACTGTCACAGACATGCGGGTGAATTCGTCTAAAATTCACAGGAAACATAATGAAATAGAGCACCTACAGAAGGAGGGGGCTGAGAGGGAGAGGGAATGAGTGAGAGAGAAGGAAAAAGAGTAAGAGAGAGAGAGAGAGATATGACATCTAGGGGCAAGCTAATTTAAAAGTCAATTAGATTTCCTGTTGGTCAGTCAATAATAAGCAATAATAATAATGATAATATAATTAAAATACATTGTGCTTTTATTAATTACCATTAACCGGCCATTTTATGGCTTAAGCGAAAGACATATGAGGTCCGAGAAAAACAAAAATTTCCAATCTACTTTAATAATTTCTAAATCAAAATTTGATAATAATTTTCTTTTAAATTTGTATTTGAATTTTATTTTAAATTTCAATTAAAATTTAAATTTTTGCTTTAATTTAATTTTTTTAATTTAAATTTTATTTTTCATTTTAATTATGTTTTTTCCAAATTAATAATAACTATAACTATAATAACTATACTGTTTAAATTTAGTCCTATTTTATTTTTATTTTTATTATTTATTTATTTTTTAATTTCAATTTCAATTTTCATGTTCTATCATTTTAATATATATATTTTTAAATTTATTCAATATTATAATAATAATATTTTCTTTCCAAATGAAATCTCATAAATAAAATGTTTAGAAGCCTAAAAGCGGTAATCTGTCCATAGTCGCCTCCTAGAAGTCAGGCATCGGAAAATTGGATGCTGAATTATTTAATATCGAACTTCTGTTAATGTATTCTTAGATCATAGATTTATGGAGTGGATGAATAAAATTTAATATGTTCGATAAAGTAAGCTCTGCATTCGATGAGAGTTGGGGAAATTAAATCTAAAACTGCAGATATTTGAATGACTGCCTGGTAGAGAGATAACAATTCGTATGACTTACCTCATAGGAATTGATTCTCTGATGATTTTATGGTACTGGATTAGGTATTATTATTATTCCAAATAGTTTGCTGAGCTACTCGCCTGCCGTTTGATCGATAACATTTTCTATGTAGTTGGGATCCCAGCATTATTATAGCTTTTAATGAAATGAGATTCATCATGTATGTATCTCTTATATGCACATGTATATGCATGCATATTGGCTTATACATATAATGAATATATAAATGAATTTTCTTATATATGTGTGTATATTATTTAGGTGGCAGTCGCGCCTTGATTTAATTGTCTTTTTCGTTTATGACTCGTTGCATTTGGCACATGCCTCATTCCCCATTCCCCATTCCCCATTCCCCATGCCTCATGCCTCATGCGTCTCACTCGGTCAAAACGTCTGATTGCTGCCCGAGGCACTTGCTCCATAAACAGCAAACACAATTGCCCTGTTGCACTGTTGCACAATGCGAATGGGAATGCAACAATGTTGCGCTGCTTTGGGTGGCAAACGCATCGCTGCAAATTAAGTGCCCCGTCCGAGGCTGTGGCAGCCAAGATGAAATGGGTTAATGTGCGGGGCGTGTTGCAAAGAAGCAGCAGCTCAGAGCTGCCCATTTGAATACGTATCCAGTGCAACGAGCCAATTCAAAGCAAATCAACTCGAGCTCATCCAAATAATGCACGAAATGTGCAGCGTAGCTAAATGAACAAAAATCTGTGTATGTGTGTGTGTGTGTGCTTTAGGAGGAAGAAAAATCTCATTATTTTATAATACATTTTTTTTTTATAGTATAATAATACTATAATACTATTATAATATAGTAAGGAGAATATATTTAAATTTCGGTGTTAGCTGGAAGATTTTCAACAATTCTATTATAATTTACATCTCGATTTAGGTGAACAATTTATATTGTTTAGTATTGATTATTAAAACTTTTGTACGTATGTATATATTTTGTAATCTCAGCAAATATATATATTAGTTTTAAATTTTTTGTTGATAAATGAAATGAAATGAATAATAAAAAAATAAAAAATAAAAATAAAAATAAAAAAATTAAAAAAATGGTAATAATTAATAATAATATAAATAATATAATAATAATAATATAATAATAAAATAAAAAAGTTTTTTCTTTTATTTAACAAAGATGATTTTCTTTTTAACTTCAAATTTTAAAATATTGCACATTAACTATGCAAGTAAGTCTATGAAAAAACAAAAAATCGACCAATGCAGCTGCTCAGTAATCTATGAAATATTCAAGATAAAAATGGTATATTTTTTTTTATTTTTATTTGCAATAAAATGTTAATTTATTTGTATATGAATTAAATAGCCAAATTCTTGCATAATTAAAATTTGTGTAAAATTTTTAAATACTAATGCAATGCAGTACAGAAACAACAAAACAATGGCAACTAAACATCCGGCGGAGGTCAGGAAAAATACAAAAAGCTCATAAATAAAAGCCAGCTGACACGCTGCAGGCGAAAATAGCAGCAGCAGCAACAACAACAACAACTAAAGGCCAGCAAATTTGGTAACTCACAAACCGAACCGAACTGAACTGAACTGCAAATAGAATAAATATTATTGGTGGCAAAAATCTGTGTGTGTGTGTGTGTGTCACAGAAAATAGTCGCAGTGGCAACATCAATAATAACTTAAAATTTGTAAATATTTCATAAATGGCTCATAAATTAACACAACTAATGCCACGACTGTTTCAATGATTTGTAGCACGATAATGCGAGCTGCAGCAGCAGCTGTTGTTGCAACCAAATAGAGTCGCAGTTGACATTATTTGTGCTTTATCTAAATGCACTCCAAAAAAAAAACCATACAGATATATATATGTATATATATATAGATAGAGACACCAACTGTAACTGGGGCTATAGGTGGGCTGCCGTGCCCCGGCACAAAAGCTGCATAAATATTTTATTATATGATTTACAAGCGGATGCCGCCACAGCGTCCAAGCTCTAAGCGCCGATAAATGCAATCTATATATACATAAATAACTGTAAAACTCATTTTACAAAACAGGATGTTTACCACGAAGTTTGAAAAACTGTTGCCACGGCCCCACAATATGCACGATGATAAACTATTTCTGGCCAACTTGCAACCCAAGGAGCATAATTTATATATTAGCTTTTGTTTTATAGATGTTTACGCAAAACAAAACTGTGTAGTTCATAGTGATATATATACGTTTTTTATTTTTCTCTTAAGTGCGTAAAATCTGTTCATTTGGACTATGAGGAGAAGTATAATATACATGACGTTAAGAAGAAAAACTCAGTCAAAGTGAAAATCCGCAGGAAAGCTTAGTAGGTGGGGTCTTCAATCTTCAACTGCTGAAACCGAGGAGAACAATCCAACCTTATCTTACAATATATGTATGTCGTTTTGCAAAATATATACACATATATATCTCAATATTTAAGTCAACTACTGGCATCAGAATCTTTAGTACGTATTCTTACTATTGCTCTCCTCAGATAAAAGAGTTAAGCAACAATCTAGAGCGAATAATTTTTAAATATATACATATATACTATATACTCTATTATTATAAATTTAGATATCGATTTTGAATTAATGAGTCTCTCAATTTTTGATTCAAGATTTTGTGTTCATTCGCATTAAAATTTTAATTACCACAGCTGTATATGATATATATATTTTTGATTAATTACTATCATATATTTTTTATATGCATTAGTCAAGTCTAGTATTTCTGAGTGGAGTACTTATGCAATTAGCTGAAAATAATAGCAGGTTAAATGCAGTCAAGCTGTTAACCCTCGCCTGCTCAGAAATCCGACTCGACAAGAAATGCGGCTGATTATGTTGCCGAGTGCTGACATGCAAGGGAGGTAGGGAGGTAGGGGGATCATTGCGTGAGCTGCGTAAATGTTTGTGTTATTGATTAATTACATTTACAGCAATCAAAGCTCACACTGACTGATACCGATCAAAACAAGGCAGAGACAACAATGCGAGGCGAATAGTGAGTGCAGCATAATGCAACGGATCTTCCCATTCGAGTGGAGTGCGTGACTGACTCGAGTGACTCACTGAGTGACTGACTGACGGACTGACTGACTGACTGATTGAGTGAGTGAGTGAGTGAATGAGTGCATCAGTATGAAGAACTGGAGAACATTTCTAATGCTTGTGCGTTGCCCCCGCTGATGATTGGTTGCGTGTTCAGCGCTTGTCGTTTGCTTGTACCGCATTTGTCTGTTTGGCTCGCACTGCCTTTGATCTTGTGTTTTTGATCTTCACTCGCTTTGATTGATCAATTAAATTCATTTGTAAACAAGTTCTGGGATGACGAGCCGCAAGACCGCGCCGCGAGATTTATGTATTTAGTTTCTATTTTGGTAAGCCACAACAAACAGTGCACGAGCAGCAGCACGTTCCCATTCCCGTTCCCGTTCCCGTTCCTGTTCCCATTCCCGTTGCCAGTCACTTGTTACCCGTTACCCGTTACCCGTTACCAGTCACCCGTTACATGTCGAGCACTCGCATCTGCCCTTGCCAAAGAGCTCGCATTGTTCATTTTTATAGTTGTCAGTGCATTTTGCTGTCAAGTGTCAAAAACATTGCAGTCGCCCCGCCCCCGCCCCCGCATACGCCGCCGCCCACAAATGCAAATGCACTTGCGAGCGTCTGACAAACAGACAAAGAGACAGACAGACAGACGCGACCAACTGACAATTCACAGTTCACAATTTGCAAGTTGCGTTCGCTGCGGATGACAGGCCAACAGAAAACGAGTGAGAGTATTGCAGTCGGTTGTAGCCGACTATGCAATGCTCTCACGCAGCGAAATTGAATCAAGTGGCGATTTGATATTACTGCAGGGTATAAGCTGGACTTATTTATGCTGTAGATCAATGGGCTTGATTTACTATAGATATATATCGCATCACATAATAGAGAGATTAAAAACTGTACGAATAATACAGTAGAATCCAGTTATAACGACTCCACTTATAGCATCCGTACGGTTATTGCGGACAAAATTCTGGTCCCCAGACAAACTCAAATGGTCAAACTTATACGGTTAATGCGTTTTCCTCATATACCGACGGTACCTTGAGCATCATTATAGCCGGAGAGAGTACAGTAGACTGAATAAATGATCCGTTAGTGAACTGGATAGCAATTAAGAAACATGAGCTGAATTGTCTATAGCCATTTCATCGGAAGGAATAATTTTACAAGATAAGCAAAAAATCATACAAAATAAAAAAAAAAAAATTAAAAAAAAAAAAATAAAACTTTTACGTATAAATAAATATTTATAGAAATTGATGTCAAATGAAATAAATTGAATTAAATAATTTCCGTTATGCCATGGTTCTTAACCATATTCGTGGGTATATCACTTTAAAGTCTTTAGCTTCTAACCCATATACTCTCTTTGCCTGCCGAGCGGGCATATTTATGTGCGATGAGCAATTCGCATTGTTCGCCACAATATTACACGATTCAGTCACAATTGTTGTTGTTGTTGCTGTTGTTGTTGGCTGACGATTGCTCTGACATGGCTGACGCCTTGATTAAACTGTCATTTAGCTTCATTTATTTTGACATAAAACTGACAACAGGCCCCCATTCTAAGTGGGAACTTGAAATGCATTTTCAATTTGATACACAATTTGAGTCGACAACGTTTTCGACTGACCTCATCAAGCGCACGTCACAATAGAGGCGACGCACATACGTTTGAGTAGTACATACATACATATATTCAAATTATATATCAACGAATGACTTTTTCAAAATTTTATTCAATTAGTTCTCTATTTCAACAAACATTTTTTTAAGGAATATTTAGCAAACGTATGAGGCGGCTGGCTTTAATAATTGCTTAGCAAATTAATCTCAATTTCAAATTGGAATTTCATAAGTTCGTTAACAGCTTAATTGGATCTGCTTAAGCTATATTCAAAACTAATTATAAAATAAGCAAAGAGATAATACATAAGGGCAATGTACACACACACACACTCTCTCTCTCTGTTTCTCTCTCTCTCTCTCCCTCTCTCTCTCTCTGTCTCATTCTTCATCTCTTCATCTTGTATGGCTATAAGTCACTCGATGGAGCAACTCATTTATGCAAAATAACAAGTGATTAAAATTCGCATGCGCCGATATAAAGCTGTCACTGAACATAAATTACAATATGTCAGTCTCGAGAACCTTTGACTTTTATTAATGTAAACATGAAAAGCAACACGCATGCTGAACAACTAACTGAAAGGCCGAGATAAACTCGAGACCAAAGCACAGCCACAGCCACAGCCACAGCCGCAGTCGCAGACCCAACCCAAGACCCAGAGCCAGAGCCAGAGCCCGAGCCAGATCTGAGCCCAGACCCAGACCCAGTCCAATTCCGGTCCTCAACAACGCTGACAGCATGTGCAGCTGCTGTGCGAGAGAGAGAGAGAGAGAGAGCGACAGTGGGGGCATCTCGAGTGAAGTGTTTGCTGATTTGTTGCTACTCGAAGCAGATGCAACACTTGAAGTTTGCCTTTGATTATGGTATAATATTTGTATCCAAAACTCTCCACACACACACACACACATACACATAGTATGTATGTGTGTGTGCATACTCTACCCAGTTTAGCTACTCGCATTCGTGCCTGGCTTTGCATCGGTGCGGTGCTTGAGCTCGGCTAGCGATCATATCATTTTGACATGCTCGTGTGTTTAAGCTGTCATATTGCCTGCCTTGTCTGCGGCTGCTGCTGTCTGATGCTCTCCAGTTGTCTAGTTGTCTAGTTCTCTGCCTGCCCGGGGACGGTGCGGGCTCCGTAGCTCCGTAGCTCCGTAGGCTCCTCTGGCTGCATTCAACTATCTTTTTACGTTGGCCGACTTGGCCAGCACACTTCACTCCACGCCATGCCACTCCACTCCAGTCGCAGTTCCAGCCCCGACTTGGCTCTCGGCTCGGCCTGTCTATTTGTATCTAGACAGGCACTCGGCCTTATGCCTCCTTAAGTTGACGTGTTACGCTGTCAGCGTGGAGAAAACCTCAATTTCAAGCTGTCAGTTTGTGTGTCAGCTCCAACTGACAGTTCTCCACAATGTCGTTGTCGTACTCGTTGTTGTTGTTGTTGCTGTGGCTGTTGTTGTATCTCTTTCTGCTCATGTCTTGCTTTTGCCTGCTACAAATACTACTATAGATACAGCAACAGCAACAGCTACAGATACTTAGATGGACATTTGAATAATGCGCGCTCAGCGAACTGAACGAGGCTTAGCCAGGCGTTTGTTATGGGCTAGTTACATGCTTTATGGCCAACTTGTTAGAGCCACTTAAAACGTAAACGACAACTTACTTCGAATATGGTTAAGCGCATTCGCTGATTCATTTGCAGAATTGAGACTAAGTTATTAATAGTTTTCATGTTAAAATCAATGTAATTATGTTGTTAAGATTAGACAAATTTATTGCAATAAAATGAAGCATAATTAATTTGATTTAATTGTAAACAAAATTGAGGTCAAATTGTATATTATGTGTGAATAAATATTACGAGATATGATCCTTCAATAAGGCTAAATTTGTTAACCTGCATACTATTTAAACGGGGAAAGTCCGGATTCTCTATAAAGAATTTAGAAAAAATGCATTCATTATGATAATTGATCTTTAATAATTTAAGAATATCATTCCGATAAATTATCTTGAGTTTAATTAAATTTCATTTAGTGCTTAAAAAGAATTTAAAATTAAATTTTAATATGAATGCAGTGGAAATAATTTATGAATTAATTTACAAGCTTTTCAGATCTACATAATTTGAGATCTAATGCAATTTAAGTTTTCTAATAAGTCAAAGACAATCGAAGAGCCTATCATGTCTATATAATATTATAAATTTTATCTTTATTTTATAATTCAAATAAGGATAGATCATAAATCATATATCAGTATAAAGAGCCTATTATTAATTTGTTTTTTCGATTTCAGATTAGCCCTACATGGCAATGGGCAGCTAGAGCAGGTCTCATAATTACCGGGCTTATATAGTGACATAGCCGAAATATGCAGAAACTATTCCGAAGTTGAGTTAACATGGAGCAGTTAATGTGATAGCATCCGTTTTATGGTCGTTGTGTGCTTGGCATGTAATGTTCTTGAGCGATAAATTAAGCTGTGAACATTTGCTCGATTTGTAGAGAGGTGGACTCGCAATCCTTTGCAAGTGCCGCTGCCTGCCCCAGTTGCCTCAGCTGCCCCAACTGGGGCCGACTGGTCCCGGCCGGCAGCTGCCATGTCGTTGCACTGCGTCGGACACAAAAGATTTACGATTATGGCGCGACTATTAAAAAGTTTCGCCTCTCGCACACCTCGCCCCAGCCACACTGGGACCAACTCACTCAAGCCCACATTCAAAGTCAAAACAAAATATTGTAAAAAGGCACAAACGGCGTGACGACTTTTGCAGCCGGCTTTCGACTTTAGCTCCAACTTCGACTCTGACTCTGGCTCTGGCTCTGGCTCCGGCTTGGCATCGGCATTGGCATCGATTAATTATGTGTGGAATTTGGTTTATTGAGTACGAACCGCCTTTAAATTGTCTAAAAGACCAAAGAGCTGCTGTCAGGGCCCCAACGATCGCAGCGACCAATAAGAACCACAACAACAACAACGAAAACACTAACAACAACAAGAGCAACGGGTTTCAACGGCTGACTATGCTCGTAATTTATGAGTTTAACTATAATTTTTAACATTTACGCTGCGCCTGCGTGCGCTTGCAATATGACAATTTCCAAACTTTAACTCGACTCTGACAAGGGCGGGGAGCCACTGTCCCCTGTCCCCTGTCCCCTGTCCCCTGACCACTGTCCACCGGCCAACAGCCAACAGCGAACAGCCACTGGACTCTATTTGGACTTTATGTGGACAGCTGCTGCTCAATTGAGTTGGCGTTTTCAGACAGCGGGACAGACTGGACCAGGGTCTCGCTGGCAGCGGCAACCATTTTGTTGGCTTCGATTAGACTGTTAAGTTGTCAGGCTGGCAATTGATTTGTAGCCGGCCCCATAGTTTTTGCCCCAATGTGTCTTACGTAGGGAATTGACTGAGATGAATGTCGCACAGAACGTGCAGCCAAAAGGTGTTGTTCGCCTCAATTGCCAGCTGATCATAAATCGATAGCTTGACTTGAGCCCACGGATATATCTGTTAATTATTTGTATATACATATATATATATATTTATATATATATTTAATTTTTTATTTTTATTTATTTATTTATTTATTTTATTTTGTCTTCTAGAGTCTAGAGGCGAGGGTCTATATAAATATTGACTTGCAAAGTAAACTGAAATTTATAGACCATACGTAAATGCTGACTAAAATCAAGTTGATCTTGAATTGAAAGGAATCGCTGGACTTGGAGATAAAAATACATATCAAATATTTATTTTATTTTATTTACATGGATTCTATTTGTAAGAAATCTTTTACATAAATTAAAAGTTTTAGTTTTAAATATATTTAAATATTATATTAGAGTATTATTGCACTAAACATATTGCTGGACTTAAAGTTAAAAGAAGAAAGCATTTGTGAGAAATTTATAAAATATATTATAAAATATTTTTATTTATTCATTATTATTATTTTTTTTTTTAATTTAGACTGAATTTTGAGATATATATTTGCATATTATTATACTAGTATTTTAAAGCATGACTATATTTACAGTTTTAAAAATAATGAATGAAAAATATAAAACTATATCGAAAATATAGAATGAATGCTATTTGACGTAAAATATAAAATTAAAAGTTATTAGATAATATTTAATATTATTTATTACAGTATTTATTCTTTAAAATTCATATTTTACACCTTTAGCCGTATTTAAAATATTACATGTATTAGCACAAAATTAATTTCTGTAAATTCTGTGCACAAAATTAAAACAATTTACATTTTATTTTTATTTTATTTTATTTTTTTCATAGATTGAAAAAAGTATTTGAAGTGTAACATGCTTATTATATAATATTTATGCAATCCCCAAAATATTATCTATTATGTAGTAGCAATAAAATATTAAATTCCAAATATTCTAAAATATGCAAATTTTTTTCAGGTTTGCAAATGGAATATGAATTTTGCAATTGTTCGTTAACAGCTATGAAAAACTCTCCGCTACAAGAACTACTTAAATATAATAAATTATCGATCAGTGTCCACTTATTTATTATTTATTTTTGTACACTTCATGTTGACTTGATGATTAATAGTTCTCTTATTTTTCCATGTGATAGATTTTTGATAGATTCTCAGACGTTCGCTCGCACTCCTAATGGACAATGGTCACGCAAATGGTGAGTGTGAGTATGAGTGTCAATGTATGATGGATCAAATCTTGTGCGAGTGAATTGTGATGTGTGTGGCTTGGATTGTACTGGATGGGATTGGTCTGGACATGGGAGAGGCGCGATAAGTCATGGCAAATGTTGGATGTGCTCAAAAGCCGCACTAAACACCAAATTAAATGTCGTTGCGAATTTTCGTCTTATCGAAATCTCTGGCATTGGCGATTACGTGCCGTGGAACTCGACTGACGATTGACTAATCATCTTTCAAAATTCATTGCGATTACACTTAATGCATGCTCTAATCCGCCAGCATTTCCAGCCCACTGAGCTGGAGATTGTCAGAGTGTGTCGCTCTATGAGAGCGTGTACATAAAAAGCTCTTTGAAATGCTTGTCAGATTCGGTTTCTGTATCTGTATCTGTAAATTGTATCTATATCTGTATCTGTATCTGCATCTGTAGCTGTTGTTGTTGCTGTTGCTGTGTGTGTGAGTTGGCGTTCGCTTCAAAGGAGTGTGCGACGTCTTTGACGGCAAACGGATTTCCACGCTCCCCTCGACGTCGCACACAAGCCCCTGGGTACCGACTATAATCTGACATTTAATTAATAATAAAGTTGACAGCTTGTTTTGAGTGACTGTGACAGTTTTAATTGAGATTTGTTTTCACAATGCGCTACACAGGCGCGCGTACGGCTTATAGATCTCCATTCAGCTTTTGTCTGTTTCACCCATTCTAATGCTACTGTAATACCATTTTATTCTGATTGCTTTCTATACAGAGATATAATGGCGATAAAAGGTTCACAGACTTCTATTCAATCTGGGGCGATTTCATATTGTATTTCAATAGATGAGTTTCGCTCCTTCAGATTGTAATCTTAATTTTCACATTTTCGATTTTGAGATAGAGTAAAGATTCACATAGGCTGGCTGAACTGCTTAAACTATCGAAAGTATAAGAAGAGATCTATACTTTACATAAGAAGGTGAGCAAAAAAATAGACCAATAGTATATTGCTCATTTATAAGAAAGTTGAGCTTCAATATTGTTTGGAATCTTCAGATTATAAGCTACATTTTGTTTCATTTCTACTTCAATTCTACAGGTTCTCTAAACCAGATTAATGTTTATTGGTTGAGTATGGAAAGTCAATCAATTCATTTTAATATTATTATAACAATTATGTTTCAACAGGCTGTAAAGCTACACGCATTGGGCTGGCTACCGCTCAGCGCTTCTCTTTCATCTTTACGAGTGTTTTTAGCTGGGCATTCAGCTAACGCTCTTACTGCCCTCGCCTCCTGCTCCTCCTCCTCCTTCGTCAATTGCGCTCGCATGCGGGGCTGCAGGGCATACAAATCACTTGAAAAGCCGAGAGCACCTACAACAACATTGCTGCCACTCAAAAGTCCCGTAGCACTTAAGTGCTGAGCGTGGGGCCTTTCAGACAGCTGCCTCTGTCTCTGGCTCCCCCCTCACTTCCACTCTCTCTTGCTATCTATGTGTGCGTGTAGTCAACTCGATTTAGAGACGATTAGCGCACAAAACACAAGTGGCATGTTTTGATGATGATCATCAAGCGCGTCTGATTGCCGGCAATCAAATGTTGAGGCATAGCAAATTGTGGGGGTGCTGCTGTTGCGATACGATGGAGCTGGCAGAGATATGGGCAGTGGAGGGGGGTTTTAAGACAGACACACGTAAAAACGCTTTCAAATTGAGTTGTTAAGTGTCCTGCCCGCCCCCTCCCCACCACTCCCTTCTCCAATTCAGCTAAACTCCTCCTCCCGCCGTTCGGTGAGCGATAATTGAGTTTTATGATTGACACGACAACTTTGCTTTTTAAATTGACATCAATTTCAATATGTCCCACTGCGAGCGAACGGAACGAACATAACAATGCCAGAGAGCTGAACGATTGAGCGACTGAGCGAATGAGCCAATGAACGGAGCTCGGCGAACCGAAGCGAATGAAACACTGAAGTCCGTCGAGCTGCGATCCCCTCTCCCCCACCCTTTACTCTATATGCCAGCTATAAATTGTGCAATAAATTTCAATTACTGTTATTTCGCCAGCACACACAGACGAAGCATATACATACATACACATGCACATAAATAAAGAACACAAAATCAAAGCATAAATGTTAAGGATTCAAAACGACATAGGAATATACTACAAAAGCGCAAAGGCTTCGAATATGATTGAAGACAAGAAATTATATATTTTCTGATAAATGAACATATAGGTAAAAAATAGAAGTCGAATAAGGATTTCTCATATTACAAATATAAAATATTTTCAAAAAATCATGATGTGTCAAAATATGGATAAGAGATGGATCCCGAGATCTATAATATTTTAATATTTTAATCTTTTATTCACTTTAATTAAAAGCTCAATTCCATATACGCCTATTAATAATCGGCTTCAATCAGATTGATTGATATATATGTATAAAGTAATTTCATTTAGCATGAAGAAAAGTGATGAGATGGATATACATAGTATGTATAGTAAAACGTAAGTAAAGTCAATTGAACTCTTCCCTATAAAACATTTTGTACCAAATATCTTCTCAAAACTCACATGCCTTTTGGCTGGTTAGGGTATTCCAGTTGTCAGAGTGGTATATAAACTATTAAAGTGGCGGGGCGTGGATGGCAAGCCCCAAAGAAACATGTGCACACACAAATTGTGATAAATTTTATGTTAAAGTGCATGAAATTATATGGCGACACATTTGGGCACTCATAAATTTTATTTAAACAATTTACAATTGTCATTCGACAATTGCTTTTCGCTCCGTTTGCTCGCCCTTCCCCTCTCACTCCAGCTCACTCTCTATTCCCCTCCCTCTGTCACCCTCTTTGGTAATAATTCCTGTTTCTGTTGACATGGGAACCAAACTTCCGACTATTTTATTTACCCATATATCTAAAAGCATACGGTTTGTTTTTCTCCCAATTATGGTATTGATCTGCTATGAAGTCTATTCAATATTTATGATATTTTGTGGTATAAATAATGAAAACATAAGTTAATGGGAGTTTGGCAAGGCTAAAACCGGGAATATCTTACAGCACTTTTACAATTAAACTATAACCAAAAATCAAGTTTTCAGAATAATGTGAAGTCCTTGTCCCATTTACATAATTCGAGATCCAGGTATAATATTATATTTAATTTGATTACAGCCCATCGCTAAACCATAAAATCTAGCTGGACTAAACTCCAGCTTTATTTACTGAACAGTGAACTTAATTCTTAACCTACATAACAAACGTATTCATGCAGTTTTCAGGGAGTTAATTTATGATCCGTATAAAAAAAATAAATATGTTAATCTTAATATTAATTAAAATTTGTATTAAAAATGTAATGATATATTATTATTACGTTATATTATGCAATAAAGAATTATAAATAATTTATTTAATTTATTAAATATGTATATTTATAACAACAAAAAATATCTTAATAAATGAGAAATAAATTATACTTAATATTTATTTTAATTGCGTTCAACAGATCTTATTTTTATCACTAAAAAATTGTTCTCCGACAGTTATTTTCATAAAAACAATAGTGTATTAAAATATCACTATAATAACAATTTTTGAGAAAAAATCACTTTCAAAGATCATATAATATATATTTTGTAATATACATATTTACATATTTACAAAATATAAATGTTATTTATGTACAGAAAAGTTAAAAATTAATTAAAATGATTCTACTTTATATATTATTCCAAATGCAGTACGTAAGTGGATTACAAAATTCGAAACGAATGCAATAAATGCATTTTGGCCTAGCCTCGTATTTAGTCCTGTAGAGTTTGGAGGGCAATGCAGGTCCAATTTATGGCAGAATGTGAATATAACTTGGCCAGCTGTTGAAGTGGGCTGCTGACATCAAAACCCAATCAAATAACATCAAAGCAAATGTCGCCAGCTGACGAGAAAGGGAGAGAGAAAGAGAGAGATGGCCAGGACTCTTAGCCGTCCACACATCCCACTTCGACTCCAACTAAAAGTTGGTTGGATGCCAGCAGCAGACGCCATCGTGGTCTCGTTTCAGATGTTGATGCTGTTGCTTTTGCTGTTGCTGTTTCTGTCTGACAACTTACTTTGGCATTTGGCTGTCAACATGCTGTCAGACATTTAAACAATAAATGACCAAACACTTTTCATTATGTTGCTCTTTGCGGTTGTTGCTGCTGCTGCTGCTGCTGCCAGAGACAGCAAGCCAAGACCGTGGAGCAAGTCTGATGGCTGACTGCTGAATACCGAATCCCAGCCTCAGACCCAAAAAGGCAAGCGCCGAAAGAGAGCCAAGAGATTTGTCGACTGACAGCCAGCCAGCCAGCCGAGTGAGACAGCCAAAGTGAGCAACATTTGCTTTGATGCCCACCGACAAACAATGCGAATAACCAGCCGAATCGCCCGAATGTAAGAGTAGTTCGATCCAGAGCACTGGCGGCGGGGGCTCTCACAGCTCTCGGCATGCGTATGCATGATTTGGGCTCTGATGTGGGTCAGCAAAGGCCTCCCCGCACCACCGACACCACCACCACCACCCAAGCATGTGAACTGCGCCGACAGAGGTCAAAGTTTTACTGCTGTTGCTGTCATAAAAATGTTGCCAAAATGTTGCTCTCTGGCACGTTTTTTATTTTGGCAGTCCGTGCGGCTGTCTGTCCCTCGTCCTTTGTCTGATCCATATGCGAACCCATTTCAAAAATGTTGACACTCAACATAGGGCAATTAAATTCATTTTTCATTCATTTGCTCCCCTTGTGTGTGTGTGTGTGTGTTATTGTGTGTCTGTTCTGGACACAGTTGGCAAACGCTGTTGAAACTAACTGACATATTGCGCTGCAAATTTGAAAGGTTTTCCATGCCCACACAATTTTATAGCCACGAAAATTTGTAACAATAATTTCGAAATTTCCAACAGGCTGAATTCATATATATATTTTTTTTTTGTTCATTTTAATTTTTGATGAACATCATTTACAGTCAGTTTCCAACTGACTTATTACTGAACTTAAACATTCTGAAATGTGGTTGAAGAAAGGGCTGCAAAGTAGCTAAAGGTATAAAAGTTAAAATAAGCTCAAATAAATACAGATAATCATAGGAAACCAAATTAAGTTCTGTAATTTGTAACTTCAATAGTTATAAATAAATTTTTTCTTTGTTTTATTGTATTGCTGCCTTTACATAGATCCATATTGTTAGTATAGAATTAATGGGTCATTCGGCATAATTTGAAAAATATTTATAATATACTAATAAATTCATTCATATAATAAATATCGCAAATGTGAAATAAGATTTGATAGTAATATGTATATATAATATAGAAATAAAAAATTTATAATATAAATATTTACAAATATTTTTTCCATTTATCTTACATTTTTTAATATAATGTAACATATTAATATAATATATTAATATAACAAAATAATTTTAATTGTATATTTAACCCATTTACTTGTTCCTTAATAGTCTAAAAAAATCAGTTTAAACTATTCAGGTTCTATTTCTATCAGTTTAAGCTATTCAGGATCTATTTCCATAAATTTCTGTATTTATAAAATGGATTCAATAAAAAAATTGCTTGAAATTTCTTAGAAGTTCATCAGCTAGCCAAGAGCTCTATTTAAAAAGATTGTCAGTTACAAGAATAGTATTATGCATAAGGTCTGCTCATGCCTTTGACACAGACCACAAATTGTCTAAAACAGACATAAATTGCTACCTGAACGCTCTCTGCAGTCGCTTGGAGAAATTGTTTAAGTGCCTTTAGCTGGCTAGAGTCGCATTAATGGACCCTAAACACGTTGTTGGAATTTGTTTGGCCGCCGTGCTAGGCCACCATCAGAACAAATTGCTTTATGTGTGATAAAGAAATTTTACCATTTCGCTGTAGTTAAATGCCTTCCCCGGATAGCACCCACCACGTCTGCCAGGATCTGCGGCTGTCGTTGAAGCAGGCGAGCGAACGAGCGAGCAGCAGCAGCGCCCATAAATTTTGTTTTATTTATGAGCATTTAATTTTTGTAACATTAATTTAAACATAACTGCCAAAACATAAATTAGCTTCCGTTTCAAACTAATTATGCCGCCTGCTCCAGTCACAGGCCGAACCCCTCTGCCCCCGCCCCTGCTGCTGGCTCAGTTTCTGTTGCTCTGCTCCTCGTGGCGTGTCCCCTCAGGCCGTTGTGGCAATCGCTCAAGCATGAAAATCGTTGACTGCACAAAAGGCAACCCACACCAGAGACACACACACATGCTTACACCCACACACATTTGAATACACTATCTGACGGTGAGCTAAACTCCAACAGACGCCCACAGCGCATAAATTTGAATATATGTATATGTATGCTCCCTCTCTCTCTTTCTCTCTCTCGCTCTATCTCTTTTAATGCCTCTGTTTCACTCACACTAATAAGCAGCGCCATGCCGCCACGTTTTATCTTTTTGGCGTAGCTGATGATAGGTCGAGCAGGGTGGGGTGGGGTGGTGAGCGCAACTCCCTAAGTGCCGTTACACATGCATCGCCTCGCATGCATATAAATTTTATCTGTTTGACGCTCTCCTCTGGTCTTTTGAAATGCCATCAAATTAGTTGTTCATCCAAGCAATTAACCCATAGTGCCGAAATGAAGGCAACTTCAAGATCAGGGCTGCAGAGTCACAATACACGGTGGAAGATCAGATAGACTGAGTTCAAGGAGAATTTTTGTGGCCAAAGTGAAAGAGAGAATGAAATGGATCTGCAGAAAGCTTTTTATTTATAAGTAAATCGACAATTCGCAAACTTTATTTGATTGTTTATTATTAATTAATTAATTAATTAATTATTAAAATAATGGCCAGTTGATATTTTTTTACTTTCCCGTATCTTAAGATCATCATTTACTATATTATGAATGAAGTTCTGCTAAACTTAATTCCTTCATTTAATGTATTGATCTTTTATTATTTTTTATTATTTATATCTTTTGATTATTTTACTAAGAAAATCCTAAACCTTTAAGATTCTTGATTATTTATAGATCGTTATTTAATCATTATGCTTAAAGTTCTAGTAAATATTTGTTAATCTTATACATATATATTAATAACAATGATCATCTAGTAATATTCCAACTTGCAAGCGAACTTGTTTACTATTTTATTTATTTATTTATTTATTATATTTATGTATATTTACATATATTATATTAATGTTTATTCTTTGATTTATTTTATTAAAAGTTTTTCTTTATGTATGCCTTGAATAGCATGGCTGATGCGGCAGCCCTGCCGAAAAAAATAAAAATAAAAGCACAAACAGCGGAAAGCCCGCCAACATAATAATCATAAATATATCAGACAGCTAACTTTCGGCTGGCATAATAAAATCCAATTAAAAACCAAAGAAAACAATGTTTACGACCTGCCAGCGCCCACCAGAAAAGGGGGGCAGCAGCAGCCGTGCCTTGCCTTTGCTTTTGAGCCAAAGGGCTGCACCAGCTCGCCTCCCCACTCCACGCCTCGATTGCGCTGAGTTATGTTAATAGCACTGTCTGCGTCCACAAAGTGCCACCGATGTCGTTATGCATTTATGTGTGGCGCTTTAATGTCTGCATCCTCGCAGATGCATGCCACAAGCAGCTGCTCGGGCGGCGTCTCCTAATGAGCTACGGTAGGCAAAACAATAATTTCTTTTAGCTAAGACTCCACATAGCTCAAGCAGCTGAGTCCTGCTCCACCTTCCAGCTGACTCTCGCCCCAGAGCGCAGTCGTATCAAGTGTCGGCATAAATCTTCGAATTCACCGACCAGAAAGCATTGCCCTGTGTCTTGGCCAACAGCAATTGCCAGCCAAATGCCAACAGACGCGTTCTCATTCGTTCAGTAACTAATATTTGCAACAAACAGCGGCTGAGCTGCGTTGCGTTGTTCACGTCAGGCGCTTTATTATTCATGACTGTCGGTTTGAGTACGGATTCATTTTGCATACCCTGTAAAGGGAGATGTATAATCATGGCATACCTTTGAGATTAAGTTAACTATATTAATCATATCTCTTTTTGTAAATTATTAAGTATTTACGATTTATTGTGGAATCCAAAGTAAGAATTAGTTTGGCAAAAATTGTTTATGGTGCAGGAAATTGATTCACCAAATTAGTTAAAACTAGAAATCATAAAAAAAAAAAACAGGTAAATACATTGAAATGATTAAATTGTTTAATTCGTTTAAGGCCATTAAATATAAAAATGTTTTATATAAAGTATTTTGGAATACTTGATAATTATTGCTCAAAGAAACAATATTTTATATTCTATGCCTCATGGTCATGATGATGTTTATTAAACTGTACTTGGAACTTCCAAAAAAATATGGATAGGTACAGATAAATATTGAACGAGACGGAAAAATCATTATGATTATTAATGTATTTCATGTTATATAATTTTTTTTATTATAATTATATTCAATGTGAAAGTGTAAATAAAAAAATAATATAACAATAATTATAAAGTTATAATAATAATATAATAAAATAACTTATTATGTTTTATTATTATTATTTATTATCATGTTTCTTATAATTGATAGGGTATTTATATATGCATAACAGTTTTTATATGGGTCTCCACCAGGAATGTATATCGAGAGTGCCACACCGCTCAATAATGCTTGTCATGCATTATATATGCTATATATATCTATATACGTATACATATATATGTATATGATATAGTCTCGATTCAGCTATACAGTTGTAACTGCTCTACTGACAACTGATAAATTATTAAGCGGAGAACCTTCCGCAAAATACTCACAATAGCAAATCGGGAGTAAATTTAACAGCCGCATATTATAAATACACTCTCTCAAAGAGTATACCAATTGTAGAGCATTACAATTGTGGACAATGAGTTATGTTTGCCACCTCCTTTGCAATTTAGCCCAGTGTCCTGTGGCTCGCTTGGGCGCCCCCAAACACGCAATGCGATGCCGAACTCTTCGCTCCGACACTTACACTCTGACTCTGACTCAGTCTCATGCTCAGACTCAGAGTCAAGCTCAGTGTCAGAGTCAGAAACGAGGGCACTCCGCTTGGTCCTGGTCCTACGCTGCGTACGTAGCAATTTTCGTGTCGGCTAATTAGCTTTTGGGTGTATTGTTTATAAATTTATGATGCATGTTAAATGGGTTTAATTAATTTATGGCACTTTGAGCCGGGGCCCGAACGAGGCCAAGTCCGAGCTGCGCGCTCGGGCCAAAGGCCAGTGCTTAAGCTTTGCCCAATTGAATTTCTCTAGTGAATTATGGTTATGAGTTGTGGTCATTAAGAGTGTACTACATGTTAATTAGGCTTTGTTTCGTGACAGACACCCAAAGAAAAAGAAAAAAGAAACAAACAAAAAACATCCGACAAACCAATTAAAACTTAAAACTCGACTCACTTATCGTCTCCAGGATCAAGCCGCCCGTTGACACGTCTCCCGCGGTGCCAGACAGCTCTATTAGAAATTCATGCGAGCAACCCCTCAGTGCGATGATTATGCTCGTAAATGATGATGCTATTCAAATGTGCATTCCTCACTTAATGCCATGCCGAACTGCTCAATTGATAGCCCCCTAGCGCGATGTATTTTAACTTTCCCCTTTCACCTCGCTCTCTGTTGGTTACAAATACCATCACAGGGTCTGTATACGCTGTGTGTGTAAGGGAAGGGAGTATATTAGTTTAATGTTTACAAGTCTAAAATTGAGTAATTTTATTTTATTTTTATTCGATTTATTCGAAATTAAGAGTCTCTTTAGACAAGTTTTCTCTTTGAATCAGAAATACCATTAAAGAGGTAAGGAAAGTGAGTATATTAGTCTATAATTGAGCAATTTTAATTGATTCTTATTTACTTTATTCTCTATTCCAATTTCTTTTTAGCTTAGTTTTCCTTTTGAGTCAGAAATACTATCTCTCATATCTCTGTATACGCCGTGTGAGTAAGGAAAGTGAGCAATTTTATTTTATATATTTTTACTTTATCCTGTATTCAGCTTCTTTGTAGACAAGTTTTCTCTTTGAGTCAGAAATACTTTCACACGCTGTGTATGTAAAAAAAAGTGAGTATATTAGTGAACAATTCTTTTAAAATTTTATTTTTCTTAATATATTCCTTTCAATTCAAATTCTTTTTAGACACGTTTTATTTTGCGTTTACTTTATTCTCTATTCCAATTATCTTTAGGCAAGATTTCTGTTAGAGCTTCATCCGCTCAGTCCATCATGCTCGACTGGAAGTGTAATGTAATGTTCGAGTCTTGTTGCTTTCAAGTTGTGTTGCTATTGCTATGTTCTTTATTGTCGTCATCGTCATCATCATCATCATCATCATCATCGTCATCATCATCATCGTCGTAGTCGTCGTCGTCGTCGTCGCTGTCGTTGTCACACCCAGGCGCCAGGCCCAAATGATCAATGGGCGCTAATTAGTGTGTCAGCTCTTTTGGAAAGTTTACACATGCTCCCTGCAGTCCGAGATGGTCAGGGGCCCGGGTCTGTGGGCAGTGCGGGGGGCTATTCAGTTACAAGTGTCGTCTGGGTCCCAGTTGGGCTCCCTGGTGTGGCCGCAGGTCATTTATTATATCTGCTGCTGTTGCTGTTGTTGCTGCTGCTGCTGCTGGCGGGGCAGGGCTTGAATTTCAATCATTTTGTAGCTGCGTCGATTAGAAATTGCGATAATGTCCAATGGCGACAAAGTTTTCAGGGCGCCTCCTGTCCGATCCGATTGGGACTCCTACTCCAACTCAGCCTTGACTCTGGCCGGTGCCTGTCTGCAGTTTGTCAATGCGGCGGCAGAGCCAGAAGGCTTATCTGCACTTGGCTGCCAGTAAATTATGTTTTGTCTGCATCTGCGGGTCATGTTCGTGGCTCGTTTCCGAGCCGAGGCTCACTTTGCCATCCAAAAGTCGTATTTGGACAATGGGAAAGCAACGGTGCGACGTCGACGCCGACGTCGACGCGCCGGCTCTGCGGTCACATTGATTAATGAGCCCCGAGCGCTAATGAGCAGCAATTAATAAAGTCATGGACTTTGTTGACCGCAACAAACGCTTGATGTGGTCAGCAGTAAAGCGACAGCAACAAAAGTGCGAGGTGAATGATGGGCGCTGGGCAGGGGCCAAGGGTCAAGCTGTGATAGGCAGCCGCTGTCCAAACTTGTATAAGACTTTACCATTGTCATATGCTCAGACACTAGATACAACTTATCTGACATCTAAAAGAGCTTTGATATCAATTACTTGGTGGAATCGATGATAGATAATTGGGTAAGTATGCATGAAATAATTTTAAATATAAATATAAATATAAATATAAATATAAATATAAATATAAATATAAATATAAATATAAATATAAATATAAATATAAATATAAATATAAATATAAATATAAATATAAATATAAATATAAATATAAATATAAATATAAATATAAATATAAATATAAATATAAATATAAATATAAATATAAATGTACATATAAATATAAATGTAAATATACAGATACAGAGACTCAATCTGGCTTTCTGAGTTCTGAGTCTACTTGGTCTAAATGTTATATCTGTTTACAGAAATAAACAAAAAAGGTAATCGGTCTATATAGAACATCAATAGCTCGTTCCACAAAAAATGATAGCTCATGTTTGTTTGACTATTGTAAACTGCCAACGAAAATATTCTAGGGAATTCAACATCATTTATTTACAGGGACCTAGGACCCATAAACCAAGTGGCAGAGTGGCAGTGTGTGGGCGTGGTGCCTTTGAAGTGCCGCCGTGCTCGACGTCAGACGTGTGCTCACCTAATTATCAGACGATTCGAGGCATCATAAACTAGTTGTAGAATGGAAGTCTGAGTAAGGGAAAAAGAAAGAGAAACAGAGAGAGAGAGAGAGAAACAGATAGAAAGAGAGAGAGAGTGAGAGAGAGAGAGAGCTCATGTGTGTGGCTGAAAACAAATAAGATGCCAGCGATATGTCTTTGCCATAAAAACTGAAAATAGGCGAAATAAATAAATATTCGAAAGGGAAGGAGAAACACATTCAACAAACTGCAATGTAAATGAAATGCAGCCGCACGATTCCGGGCACCGACAATTCCGTACAATTCCAATTCACTTCGTCGTTATGTCGTTGTTATGGTGCGTATCATAAAGTCATAAAAGTGTGAAAACCGCGGCGAGATCAAAAGATCGCATAAGTCAGCACGAGGCCCCATTAGACAGCTACACACACACACACACACATTGATATCTATGTATATAAATATATATCAACTTATACATTAACACATTGTGCTGCAGAAACACTTCAAAAAGTTTCACGAAAAAACTCATAAAGTCTGATCATTGTCTAAATTTTCCTTTTGATTTAAATTTTAATCGAATTCATCGTAAAATCTAAACATTATGTATATATTTAAATTATTTGTAAGCTTCAGACGGGCGAATAACAATGCCCTAACTTATGCTCTTTGATTAGGCATAAAATTTGTTGATTTCAATCAAAGAAATTTCAATCAGATAAAACATTATGGCTCTGTTAACTAACGCCAGTGCTTGGCCGTATCTTAAATGGGAAATTCCCATAGTTTTATAGGCTTAAATCAGCTCTCCAATTGAATTTTAATTGCACTGCATTTAATACATACATTTCCATCAGATATTTATTCAACAAAAACTCTTGAATGTTGTATTCATACATAATGATGATGATGATACGAATTTATATACACTAAATCCGTTAAAAAAGTAACTTTCTGGTATAAGAGTTTTGTGAAAAAAAAATATATATTTTAGGTGCTGTGTTTACATTTGGTAAATACAGGCTTATTTACAATATAATAAATAAGTTTTATTTATGATAATTTACGCATTATTATTTTCTTTTAGCTGATCTCACGGAAAAAAAACCACATATTTATTATTCATCTTAAAGTAATATTAATATAATAACAATATGCTAACATTGAACTACCCTTATATTTACAAAAAAATTAAATTAGTTGGATCAATTTTAAATTTTATCAATAGTATTTTAAGACAAAATGGCCTAAATATACTTGTCTAAGAATAATATAAACTATATAACAAATATAAAATTGATATATATTAATTTAAAACACTAAACAAGATTTTTTAACTTGTTTCTATTTTGGTTACATTTTGAAATTTGTTGACTATTTTATAATATTATATTTTATACCTATATTTATTGTATAATGCCAAATGAATTTGCTTGCAAAACTTTATATTTTTAAGCCCAATATTTGTGTTTCTTCAGCAAAAATAAATAGGCGACCAAAATTTATATTTGTATATAATTCTATTCCCTCAAGTTTTGGGTTTCCCTGCTTTCGTAGAGCTTAACAAAAAGAAAATATCATCCGACTAGTGCAAATTTGGCGTATGCGATTGCTGTCTGCTTGGGCTGGCAAATTAGTAGCCGGCAACATCCGCTTTGGGGGCGTCAGTTTCGCAACTAAAATTTGGTCCGAGCAATTGGAAGTCGCAACTCAGTCACACACACACACACACACACACATATACACACGTAGACCGAGTTGCAATTGCACATGCCAGCTAATAAATTTCATTGATGTGTCTATTTTCGGCCAGCCCCTCCCTGCGCCCGCCTCCCATCAGCCAACTGCCAACTCCCAGCGGAGCCTTAAAGTGCCTGCAACGGAAGCAATTTGTAGCTACAAGCTGTAATTTCTATGCGGTGCCCCACGTCCCGCTGGTTTGGCCCATCCGGAATGTTGCTGTTGCAGTGCCTAAAAGACGTCGATAATTCTTAAGCAACGGCGCGAAAATCGACAAAATAGGAGCGTGCAAATTTTCCCTGTCAGTGGCCCAGATCCGGAGGCCCAGGCATGAGGTGGACTGATGGTGGGGTTGGGATGGGCTGAGGGCACTTTGGCCTTACAGCAATTGCTGCACATTTTATTTAACCCTTTTTATGGCCTCATTATAGCCAGGGAAGTGCGCAGACAGAATATATGTATACCAAAAAAATATATACATACATATATACTGAGGGGAGCAACACGCGGAAATGAGGCTAGGAATCAAGCAAATAAATGTTTTATAAAATTTTCGCAGCGCACACAAAGTAAGTAGCGAATTTTCCCGCACTTCGCGAGCCATTAAAACCAAATTTATTGTTCGCAATGTTTTATGGTTCTCGAAAATTTCGCATAGGGAGCTGCTCGGAGAGTCGGTAATTTGGTGGAAAATCAGCAGTCGCGATATGAAGGAGTGCGAACTTATTGGTACTTTGTCTTTCAGGCTCCCCCATGATATAAATTCAGACTAATAAGCCAATGTAAAAGAGATATATTAAAGCGGATTTCCAAAGAAAACAAAAGAGTCAGTCGATCCTGAGTCCGATTCTCATATATAATTTTGAGCAATGAGTAACTCACATCGACAAAATTTGTAGAAGGCGCTTTTGAAATATTATCTTGGATTACTGACTCATGCATTTTTATATATTTAAAAATAAAACCTTTTAAAATAATTTTATAATATTATAATATTATTATGTATACTTTATATATAGCTTTATATTTTATTTATTTATTTATTCTTTTTTTCCAAAAGCAAATGCTCGAATTCTTATCTAAGCTGAGACTAGACTATTTCCAGTTTGCTATTGCTCGGAGCTCTAATGACAGCTTAACAGAGCTCCAAGAATATATGTCATAGGTCCATTAAACAGTCGAAAAGAATTTTTAAAATATTTTGTACTACTCTTGAATTATAAAACATAAAATATTTTATATATAATACCAAAAATATATTTAAGCAAATATGATACCAACAGTAATCAGCCAGTTTTCCAATTTGTCTACGGGCGGATTCGCTACTGCTTTTATTTAAAAAAATGACTTTTCATTAAATTTTAATTTTCACTGTATTTATTATTATTTTATTTTATTTTATTTTATTTTATTTTATTTTATTTTTTTTTTTTTTTTGTATATTAGTTTTGATTTAACTTCATTTATTTATATAAATGAAGGAGCTCAAAAATGTAATTCACATATGAATTTTTATAAAATTAATAGTATATAGTTTCGATTCTGCCCAGTTGAAATTTAACTAATATTAATCAAATTCAAAATTTAATTTATTTTTTAATATTAATTTTTGTGTATTAGACTTTATTTTCATTATTATAATTCTTTTTTTTAGGAAGTACTGTTAAAATATATTAAAATAATACATTTTTGTAACTTGCATATATAGTATCGGCACTGCATTTATTTAATGCAATAAATTTCCTAAATTTAATTATAAGATATATATTTACTTAATATTTATTTAAGCTTTATATAAATTAAATACCAAAAGCCATATAAAACTAGTTAATCAAGTTGATCTAATTAATCAGGTTCAGTATTGGCAGCTCGATAATTGAGCTCTACTTTCGGAAACTAGACACCGTTGCTGATTTGAATCCAGGAAGTCTGGCATCTTCATTTCATATTTAGCACGAAAGGGAAACTCGGGAAAGCGAAATTAATAGCGACTAAAACTTTCAGGCTGAGTCTGCCAGAGACGCACTCATAGAGCAGCAGCAGCAGCAGCGGCGGCCGTCGACAACTTCAGCTTGCTTTGGGGGCCGTTGCCGTTTCCTTGGCAGGCACAAGTTGGGGGCCATAAATTTGCGGAGCGCAGCGCGAAATAACCGAAAAATGCAAGACAAGCTCTGCAGCAGCAGCAGAGGCAGAGGCAGCATCAGCCTCTCTGTAGAGCTGAGAACGGGTGCCGGAGGACTGTGTGATATCTAGCGCACATACAGCGAGACGATAAATTTTGCAGGGCAAAATGTGTAAATTATAAATACGAGCAATTATTTTAACTCTACTTAACAAATTACCATGCCATAGCATATGGGGCAAAAGGTATAAATTACCGTCTTTTACGACTTGCGGAAATTGTATGGCGACGACGACCCAGCCAGGTTATATATGCGTGTCTATGAGTGTGTGAGTGAGTGTGTGTGTGAAACTCGGCTTAATTGTCTGTGTGTGTGTGTGTGTGCTTAATTGTGTGTTTGCCAGAGGCGTCGACGCCGGCGGTCGTTTCGCAATGCAATGCAGCAGCCCCTCACTGCTGCCTAGGTACAGCCATCCCTCACACAACCCCTAGCACTCTCCCCTCTTCATGCACACCACTAAAGTGTGGTGTAAAACTTTTCGAATCAACTTTTAAGCAGCCCAAATGACTTTGCGGCCATCTCACTCGTGTGTGTCTGAAGGTTTGCGATCGTGGGGGCGACTGCAGCCACAGGGCGAGCTCTACTTTGATAACTTGATAGTTTGTGTTCTGTGGAGTTCGCTCTCTAGTGGAAATGTTAACAGCTCGCTGAGGTTTGCACTTAATTGCAAACATTTTTCTGGTTTGATACCCTGCAACATGATACTAAGCAGATGGCATCTTGGATTTTTATAAATTGAGGACTTTTACTTGAGCATTTTTGCCACCCGCTATGCTTTTAACTAAACTTGAGGTAGATCTCGACTTTATTAGGTAAATATATTAAAATATACTGTTTGCAGAGATTTTATATATACATAAGAACAGATGAAAAACAAAACTAGATAATCAAAACTAAAAAATTTCTCATAAATTCTAATTTGAAATAGAATATTTAAATATATACGTAAACCTATTTTTAAATAAGAGATTTCTAAATATCAAAACTTCAATAAATTGTCCATCCAACCTATTTTCAAGAAATAGAGCTTATATAGTTTCCTCGAATTGGTTCAGTCAAATATAATTACGTTAATGCAATAAAGATAAACTCATGTTATGTTCTTTAATTTTATTACAAAATTAGATAACCATGCTATAATATAGCATTTTAATGTTATACCCATGTTAAAATCATGTCATGTTAAGTTGCTTTTATCTAATTTCATTAAGTTAACATAACTGTGCTACTCATAAGGCATAAACAATTGTCAGTTAAGCTATATAGAAATGCAGGAAATTGGTCTACTCAAATATAGTCATGCTAATGTTATACCCATGTTAAAATCATGTTATATTACGTTTTCTAATTTCATTAAATTAACATAACTTTGCTATTCATTATCCCAATGTCTGTCAATTAAATGACATAGAGATTCATGCCAAGTCTCTAAAGTGACCTGAATTGAGTTGTAAAAGTTTGTAGTAAACAAGTGAAGAAATTTATGCGATTCACGATAATTACACATGAATAATTTACACGTCTGCGCCTAATTCCAGAGCAATCCATTATAACGTGCACCCAAGTCTCCCAAGTCACTTGGCCTCACCCTTATCTCGTCTTGGCGGCCATAATGAGCTTGTGGACTACGACAGCTGCATTCATTGCCAAAAACTGAACGTTGTATTAACGAAATGCGCTTTGGATTTGGATTTGGTGCCGGCTTTTGCCTTTCTTGTTGGCTGTTCTGTCTGCAGTGGCTTTGATGTCTTTACACTGCGCAAAAATGTTTGGGGCAGGCTGGCAAAAGGCGAAAGGCGAATGGTGAAAGGCGAGCGCGCGCGCGTGCAAAAATAATTTATGGATACCATCAACAACCCTTAGAGCTGGAGCTCGGGATGATAGATGGCGTGCCAGAATGTCTGCCATGGCCTGGCAACCATGGCAGCCAAGCGAAGGCGAAGTCGACGGCAAGTTAACCCAAAACCCAAAAATATGCTGCGGGCGATATATTTCTCGCACTCACTGTCATCACGGCCATGTCGAGAGTGCCAGTGGTGGAGAGAGGGAAGGGAGCAAGGGTGGGGGAGGTGGCAGAACGAGACAGTTGCAGTAGAGCAGAGTGCCCAGCACTTTGAAATTGAAATGTCGTTTCGCCTGGCGCTAGAATTTTTCATTGCCAATTTCTTGAAGAGCAGTCGCCAGGGTCTGTCAGAAGCTGCCACTGCTGCCAAGTGCTGCCATATTTCTGCCATATTTCTCGAGAGCCAACACAAATGTCACATCAATCTTGTGACCAGTGTTGCGTAAGCAGCAAGGAAAATATTCATTTTGTTTTGCCTGACGGCCCTCCCTGCCCTCCCTATGACCAACCCAAGTCAACCAAAAACGAAAAGTAAAATAAATCAAGTTCTGCGCCGCGACTGCATGCGTAAATGATTAATGACCCCAGCCAAGTAGCGCGATTTTCAAATGGCGAAAACAACAAGTATATTAAAATATATGTATGCAATACATATTTATATGCACTACATGTAGATTATATACGCATTAAGATATAGATGAACTGTAATTAGAAATTGTATAGTAGTTTTATAAAATAAATTAAGTAATATTAATTAATATTTAATTAATACCTTTACCAAATTTTACAAATAACAGAGACGAGTCCATCTGAAATCTATAAATTTAAATTTAAATTAAAATAATAATCTCAATCTCATTATATTTTTAACGATAGGCTTTGATATTTTCTTTTCATTGTCTTCATTCATTTCCTGAATTGATGAAAAAAAAATATATATTTTTTAATAAATTTAAATTTATTTATTTTTTTATAAAAAAAAAATATTATATATGCCATTTGATAAAAAGTATTTGGTTCAATATTTCAGTATTTATTGAAAAAATAAGAATATTTTTAAATAAAATATTTCTGGATTTATTGAAAATAAAAAAAATAAAAAAAAAAATAAGAAAATTTTTATGAAAGCAGTTATTTCAACAATTCAGAATTTCTTGATTGCAATAAAAAATAAATTTAGAAAAAATCATTTTTGATAAATATTTGTTTACTAAGAAAATATTTTTTTCAAGTATTTCAGTATTTACTGATAAATAAAAAAAATTGGTATGGAAATATTTAATATCACATTTATTCCGCAATAAACAATTTTTATTTGCTATAATTAATTAAATGTATATAATAATTCTTCTTCGATACTCAACTGCATTTCCGATAGAAAATATTAATATTATCGAGTTTTGATCTTCCATAAATAATCATTTAAAAATTGTCAAAAACTGAAGTTATTTGTTAAGTTTTTATTAGGAAATAGTCAAGTGAAGCTCAACAACTAAATGTGTCGAGCACGCAGATGTTTAATTTTCATGCGAGGCAATAGGTCAACGTCATGTCATTTGAATAATGCTCGCATGTGGCGCGGCAGTTGCCGGTGTTGCGCGGCTTGCCGCAAACTTCTTGGTGGGTTTACACCTGCCACAGTGTGGCAAAGGCAGAGGCAGAGGCATGTGGCTTGGCGCATTTTATAAATTTTGCGGGTCAAACCGATTGAGCGCATGTGGAGCCAAGCGCTGTGAGGCCAACTGGCCAGCTGTCTCGATACCCTGTAATCAAATGCCCGTGGGTTGTCTCAGTGCCATTTATTGTTGCCAATTGTTTCTTTAGTGGAGTGCGGGGTATGTGCCAGTCAATCAGCAGCAATTGCTGTCGGCTTTGCAACACATGTTGCTGTCACAGCCGTTGTACATGTTGTCGTCTTGCCGCATGCGGCGTCTCTTGTCGCTGATTAGCATCGCCATCGGCATCGCCATCGCCGCTCGTGTCAGCGCGATAAGCTCCAAAGTCTCATGTCTCGGGCTTTAGCTAGCATCGATGTAGATGCCGATGCCGATGCCGATGTCGATGTGGATGTGGATGCCACATTTCATTGCCGAACATGCTGTTTATCACGCGGCTTCTAGCGTGTGCAACCAAATAAGTTAGCAAGGTGTGTTTACCTCTTGACAGGCAATGCATCTAGGCGGAGATGCAAGCAAGGGGCTCAGAGCGAGTTTGTTCTAGATTTTGCATCTTTCAATTTGCACATGTGGGCTTATTGATTTATTATTTATTCTAATAATTATTATTGCTATTATAATATTAAATTAAGTAGTATTACAATTTCAATTAAGAAATACAGGAGAATCCGATTATAACGACACCGCCTTTAGCGTCGGTACGGTTATAGCGACGACAGACAAACTTAAATAGGCAACCTTATACAGTGAATGCGTCTTTTGGGTATACCGACGGTTCCTTGAGTGTCGTTAGACCCGGATTCCACTGTATATACCTTTATGTTATTGACAATCTGTGAGTATCATCTCATCTCATCAATATTATATTAAGCTTACCTGACCAACTACTTAAATGCTTAGCTCCCTCCCAGTAGAAGAAAATCTTAATCAGAAAAATCCATTTTGTGAATCGATTTCTACCAAATCGAACACTAATCTCTCTCCAATATATTCCAAAAGAAATGTGTTAAATATTATTAATTTTTTGCAAACTTGGAAAATCTTTGAAATTTATTAAAGTAGTTCTCTTCACAGCTATTTCAAATTCAATATTAAATGTTATGTGGAGGAATATTTTGATCTTCTACACATATAATATGAACTTTAACAAAAAATTTGGCATGCAATATTTTTGGGAGATTCGAATTGTGTATATGATAGTTCGCCCATCGATAATATGATTTCAGATCTCATGCTTCAGAGTATTTGAATTTAAAAATGAATTGCAATGAATTGTTTAATATTTGTAGAAATAATTACAAACATTATTATATTATCTAACATTATATATTATCAATATATAGTATGCCTCTAGCCGGCAACAGAAATGCACCTTGTGCAATTTAGTAACATCTAGAGTATGGATCTTATTAGGAAAGTAGAGACTTGAGGCGACTCTAAGAAATTTGTCTCAGCCTTCTTTTTATAAGGCATTGCCTACTGCTCTGCCATAGACTCTGATTTTGAGTACAATTTTGAATAAGATGTTGCTTTCCCTTTAATTATAATCTTAATTAAATCCTCGTTTAAATATTTTCAAGTATTTTATTTGTTTTATATATTTTTCTTATACATTTATATATATTTTTATACTTATCTGTTTCAATATTTATTTTATTTGTATTTTTATATATTTTCTTAAGCTCGACACGAAGCTCTTATGCCTAGTTTAGCGCCGATATCAGGATGCGGAAGTGCTTTACACTCGATGGGCCTAGCTTCCATCAGAAAATATATTCGGTTTCTAAGACTTTTACCGATCTCGACTAATTGGGTGCCCCATCGATCTTGTTCCTCCTATGTCCGAGCATTAACGTAAATGCATTCAGGCATACATTTATGTATATATCAATTTCAATGGGGCAGAAGAAAAAAAGAGAGGGAGAGAACGGGAGGGAGCTTCCTGCTGAGCTGCTCGCATGCTGCGTGCCGGCACTCACGACGCTGGCTCCTCCGCGTCTTTGGATGCAATCGCCTCTCGCCATGGCCGTGGGTCTCATTAGCTGCTGCATTCGATGACGCCAAACAAGCCACTTAATTTAAATTTAAATGTTTACTTCTCGCTTTGCGTGTGGGGCAATGTATTTGGCTTTACACCCGACCGCCTACTTGCCCCACATGCCCAACAGAGTTTTTAGTGAACGTTGAGCGTTCCCTGCTCTCGCTGTCACGACATGCCAAGATTTATTTTCGGTATTCCACGAGCAACCCAAATGCGCTGTCAGCACAGCAGTTGCTGCCATACGTCGTCCCATCGCTCGGTTCTCTGGTGTAGCGACAGCTACATTAGCGGCTGATGGTGGTCTTACACCCCCTACTCTCGCCTCTCCCCCTCCCGCTCGCTCTCACTCACTCTGCCTCTCACTCAATGCACTTGACACCCGAAATTGATGCGATTCGCGCCCAACCCACATTAATTAGGCAAAATATTGACATGTAGACATGTGTGTGGTGTGGCTATTGATTTATGCTCTGGCCGGGAGTTTGGTTTTAATCAATTCAGTATCTGTTTGCCTGCATCTAGTATTATTTTTGTTGTGATGCACTTAAATACAAATATTTCATAATTGCATGGTGTACTGGACGTTGACGGAGAATTTTCTATGACCTTCCTCTCATTTATCTCTCATATTTGTCTCACTCTGTGCTTTTCATCGCACTCGACGACACTTCATCGTGCAGCCCCTGTTGAAAATGCGAAGTAACAAATGAAGTACAGCCCCGAAACGTTGACGGTTGGGTTTACCTGTAAATTCATGGTTTTAGAGAATAGAAAGAGGTAGAGAGGCAATCGCTTAACTAACCATCGCTCCATTCCACCCAGTCGGACTGCTCGCTGAATGCCTTCTCTAGGGGAGGGTCTTGTTGGGCTTGGGATGGGCCAATGGGAGCACTGAATAGATCATTCTCTGGGCTGTCGGACGTTTGCTCTGCGAAAGAAGAGGATTTTGAGCTCGTAGTCTTCAAGTTTGGCGCATCGCTGTTGGTCTGACGCGCACAATTTTCCGTAGTTTTCCTCAAGAGGAGCCAGGAATTTTGCAGAATGTTACCCTCCAGTATGAGCTTCTCATATCCACTGAGTAGCTTGCGGACATCCACGCCCACCAGCTCGTCGGGCAACGTCTGGTCGCTGAACTGTCTCGATGTTTGGCGCAGATCCTCGAAGCGTTTAATCAGCTCCTTGATCTTACCACCACAGTCCTGGGTCTCGGCCTTCGGTGCTACCGGAATTGAGATGGTCGATGCCGTCTTCGGCTGTGGCGTTGCCGGATCATTGTTGATAGTGCGCAGAATCTGTGCGGTCTCATCCATAAAGGACCTCTGCCGCTTCCGAAGGTCCAGCAGACGCTGCTTCAGCTCGTCCAGATAGGCTAGCTGCTGCGAGGTTGGCTGCTTGCTGGCCATCCTGCCAGTTGCATTTATTTTACACCGGTATTTTAGATAAACATTTATGGAGGTGTGCTATAGGCACTGTTTGTGTAAGCAAATTGTGATGCCATTGGCATATAGAAACAAATTTGCTTGATGCTAAGCACTCGGCTAACTAGATCGCAGATTGATTTCATTCAAATGCGAACATTCTAATTTATTTTGGAAATACATAGCAATAAATTGGTAGTGGAAGCGTTCTTTGTGTAGATCAGCTATACCTCATGTGTTAGCATGATCTAGCAAGATTTTAAAATCTTCTAAAGAAATGCCAAGTCAAAGCTGCTGCTGATCAAAGTACCAAGATATCGGAGGACGTGCAGGTCCAGCAATAAAGTCTGAGCTCCATGCTTAAAATGACCCTTTAAAGTGTAATTATATTTGCTTCAGATAGTATTAGAATGAATGGGGCTGAGATGTTTTACAATAGCTTCCATACTTTGAAATGCGAATGAGCAGAACAGATTATCAAAATATTCTTCAAAATATGTATACGTTTTCTGATTGATGTCAAAGGCTTAGCAGCTTACAGGCTATTCTGGTCAGAGGCTCAACAGATTGTAGATCCAACCGGTTCTCTAATGAACACCAGAGATCTTAACGAGCGCTTCAGGTATATCTAATATATATAAGAACTAAACTTAGATCTTAAATACAACAGAGCTTCCATATCTAATCCTCCATCAAAAGTTTATACTGTAGTCGCACAAATATGCTGATACTGATAAGATATGATATGATAATATATCTCCTACAATTCATAGTATATTTCATTTATTCTTGGCATCCATTCGGACAGCTCTACCGACATCTGAGCCATAACTGCTACAGTTATTAAATATAATTTATCTGCCCACCATTGACAGAGCATCCAGCGATCGCCTTGGACAGCGCGCGCTGTTATCCCTGTTGGCCTTATGAGTTCCCAAATTGAGATATCGCATGCAGCGCGAATTGTCGAGTAAGTTGTAGCCCACTGAGTGCCATGGATAGCGCGAACAATGGCGATTTTAGTCGGCGTTTTGCAGATACACCTATATATCTTTCGCTAAGCCGTGGATGCCGCCTGTCTCTGGGCAGTGGGTCGAGGGGAGCTAAGGAATTTCACAAAGCCGTCGCCAAGAAAACGTGCCGCTGCCTACCACACGGCACTTGGCCTGGCCAGACCCAAAAGTTCCCTCCGACTGCCGCCGCTGCTGCTGCGGCTGCTGCGACTGCTGCTGCTGTTGATTTCACCTGGGGGTAGTGCCCGCCCTCACCTGGGCTGCGGATCGCTCTGCTGGGCCGTTGTGCAATTGTTGTTTCATATTTTAATGCCTTTTTGCAGTTGGTAGGCGTGCCACGACACGATTCTTTTAGCCGATAAGCTGTTATTTTTATGTGCCGCCAGATCGGTGCTGCTCTCGCAGAAGTGTGGGCCGGCTTACAGCTTTAAGAAGTTCAAATTATTACAGGGCAATTGTCTTGATCGTTGATTTATGTGCGCTTTTGTTGTCCAACCAGGCTCGACGGGGCAAATTTGCGCCGCTGCTGCTGCGGCTGCTGCTGAAATTTATTAGCGCGGCCATAACGTGCCAGCAATGCCATGCAATACGGTTAGTTGATTACGGTGCTCGGTAGCCACCGTTTTGCAGCACTAACCCCACTAGGCCCACTTAGTCGCTTGCTTATTAAGTCGAAATTTTATTTCATATTATTGTTTGTGTGTGTGTGAGTGTGTGTGTGTGTGCGTGTGGCCCACTCTTAATTGCAAACCCCCTGCAGCCCGCTTGGCTGACAGCAATTCGAATGTCGTAACACCGCCTCCAAAGCCCTTCAGTCAGCCCCTTGCACGACTGCGCAATGTTTGGGCCAAAGTTTCAAGCCTTCAATTCGCCTCGAACTTAATGATTTCATCTTTCATTGAATTCAAATTTGCTGGCCGTGGGGCAACGTGCAGCACAGCCAAGGAATGACTACATCGTGGGCGTGCCTTCATCATACGCCCCTTAGTTGCAGTCGACTGTGGACCTCTGGTCGTGGATCTGACTCTGGCTATGGCTATTGCTCTTGCCGTTGTTGTGGACTGTTGAAAGCCGCTGCTGTCGGCCAATATAACGAATTTATTATTTATTTCACCTGACAGCCCGAGCAACAGACTCTATAAATTTCCCTAGCTCGACTCGACTCTCGCCTGGACTCGTATTTATGGCCTATCGCCGGACTGGGCTGGCTGAACTGGCTCGCTTTGGGATGCTCGTATGAAGAAATATTATTGATAAGGTAGGTAAGGCTATTTGGGTCCCAGCTCAGTGCTGATTGAAATGCCGTTGCCTCCAACAGCTTTATTTAACCGGGCTGCCGCCAGCTGTGGTCGAGGCCAGAAATCAGCTGAGGCGGCATCGAACTTTATGGCCAAACCAAAACAACTTTAACCCAATATCCTGCTTGTAGTCATAATTTGAAAAGCAAAGCAGAATAATATATATATATATATATTCAGTCGACCGCCTGGGTGCACAAGTCCAAGACCTAATCGGAGTCTGTTCGCTCTCATCCACACACACACACACACGCAGCTTTGGCTGGCCCGTATTTCATTATGAATTGCTCTTAACGATGTTTCATTTTTCATGTGCGCATTCATAAACCCTTTTTCCCATTTTTTCCCATTTTGCGCTGCTGTAGAGACTGCAGACTCCGAGCAGATTGTTTGCATGGCGAGAAGATTTCCAGCTGCTGCTGCTGCTGCTGCTTCTCTTCAGGTTCCCTGGAATCTCGTTCGGTGAATAATTGCAACACGTTGTTGTAAGCAGAGCCCGCGGCACCATCGACTCGCTTCAATTATGCAGCATTCAGTTCGTGTTGTTAGCTAACTGAGTTATCTCTCTCTCCCTCTCGGTTATTTATTGTGGCTATTCTCTCCCACTCCGAAGCAATTCATATTTCAAGCATTACTAAAATAACAAAATCTTTCATTTTATAGAATTTCAATTAAATGAGAATCAAAGGACTGTTGGCAAAGCATTCCGAAAAATTTTATAAACATGCTGATAAATATAAAATATGCAGCGTTTGCGTAATACTCGTTTCAATAAATTCTGAAAATATGCGAATAAGAATATAGAGCATAAATTATTATAATATATTTTCGGATTATTCCTAGGTAAAATATTTTAGTTAAATATTTAAAATATTAAGAAGTCGATGTAACTTTGTAATTAAGTATAGTTCGTACATAGTATTATGATTTTTTAGCGGATGACCTCAAAAATAATATTAATGTAGAAAATTAATATAAACAAAAGATTATCAAATAGTATTTGCCTTCTTATTATAGGATCATTTCAAAGAACTTCGAATGTAACAAAAACATTTCTGAACCCATTTCACATATTTTCGGGAATAATAATTTCTTTGAATATGTATATAACAGTCTACAGATGACTCTTCTAAATATATATATATACCTGATCTGGGCGACAATCTGAGTTGATCTATCTCTGTACCTTTTCCGTTCGTCTGTATGTGTACGTATAAGCTCGGCGATCTCTTAACCCAATGGAGCTAGAGATTTGCCATTTTCGAATATATACTTTAACTAGAATAGTGCTACTTGTTTTTTAAATATCTCGAGAGCCTCAGATTTACTCATATGTAAAGAATTTTGTATGAGTTCTGTAACTCATGTACAATAAACCATTACCACAATAACAAATAGAATAAAAACTTATGTGAATTAGATTTCTACTTCTTAATTTCTCATCCTACACCATTCTATTTCATTTTTTTTATTACTTTGCGAAATTAAACTTTAACTTAAACAAAAATAATGATTTTTCTATTCAGATTCTACCTGTGCACCAGTAAGCGTACATTAAAAATATTTTTATTGAGAATATTTATGCCTACAAAACTTCATCATAATTTTCTCAGCTTAATTTGCTTTTTTATGCAATCATGAAATATATTTGAAATTGGCAAATTCTAGCTTAAGTAATTTGTCTAACGTGAAACTTCGTTTCAGAGCACAAAAAAGCAATTGCCGTCTTCAATTTCATTGCTCAGCTGGGTTAGAGAGGGAGAGTCAGATGGTGTGAGAGAGAGAGAGAGGGAGGGAGAATGACTGAGCCTGGGCAAGGGTACTTCGTTCAGTTTCAGTTCAGTTCCGTTCAGCTCAGCTTGCGCTGCGGCTGTCAAAGGCGCAGCGGGCAGTAAAATCGCGGTAAACACAATTGAAAAACGGGCAGCCCGAAGAGAAGGAAGAGCTGTGCCCAGTCGTGAGCGAAAGAGTGCGGCGGCAAACACTCCACACTTGTCAACAACGGCTCTACTGATTGTCTGCCCTGTGTAGCCAAGAGCCAAGAGCCAAGAGCCCAGAGTCCGCAGTCCGCAGTAAATACAGACACAGATTCTCTACACAGACTCCCCTTGCTCCGATCAGGTATCTGGCAAACGGGGTCGAGGCTGTGGCTGTGGCTGTAGCTGCGGCGGCGGCGGCGGCGGCTGTCGGAGGCTGAAACGAGACTCACGCTTATGCTCACAAATCATAAATTGCCGCCTTAAAATTTATCTTCAATTTTCGAGACCCCATGTGGTGCTTAGCGAATGGTGTTTTGAAATTTATTGCTGCATTTGCAATAAATATTGTCAGTTGGGTTCAGCCAGCGAGCGAAAGAGATGCCATAGTGGGCGGCAGAGGGAGAGAGCTGACTTCTTTGGCGGCAACAGCAGCATTTGCTCTGTTGTTTGTGTGTCTGTGTGTGTGTGTGTGTGTGTGTGATTGCTGCTGTAACGCCTCTCACACCATCTCCTGACTAGCCCACCTCTCTCTCTCTCTCTCACTCCCTCTCTCAGTGGTATGCCCTTCTCTTTCGCCGCGCCTGCTGCATTGTTTATGGTTTTCGTGCATATTAATGTGCGCTGATTGGGAGTCGAGGGAGTTGAGCGGGGCGCTTAAGCCGCCAGTCGCGCGGGCAGTTAGCAGCTGCCATTGTCCCAGGTCCCCCGTCCCGCATCCCCCATCCCACAGCCATGCCCCAGGTCCCTGGTCTCAAGCCCCAGTTGCCAGTCAGATGGTTAATTTACAGCGCGAGAAATTGATTGCCAGTTGGAGGAGCGAACAATGAGTGGGGTGTTTCCCTAAATTCTGTTGGTTAATTGTGGCTTTTCGACATCAGCTTAGTTGGCTTTGGCAGCAAAACATTTATGGAACGGCCGTCGGTATTTGCCAACTTAATTGCACTCAAGGTGTTTATCGATTCATCAACGATCCGACGATAATAGTCTTTATGGCACTCAGCGACTGCGCGACTGAATGATATAATTATTCATTTGATTATCATTGTATTTCTTGTTTCTGAATATCTAAAAAAAAAGTCAAAAATTTTTTTGTAACTCATATATTTATTTATTTATTTGATTTTTATTTATTTTTTTTTATTTATTTATATATTTATTTATTTAGTTATTTATTATTATTTACTTATTTAGTTATTTATTTATTTATTTACTTATTTATTTATTTACTTCCTGCCCAAATTAAAAAGTTTTTTCCAATTACATATTTGTGTATTCATTTCACTGAATCATTTTTAACATTTTATTTTATTTTAGTTTTTTTTTTTTTAATTTATTCAGTTCATTTTTTATTTATTCATTCATTCAATTATTTACTTATTGCCCAAATATTTGCTTCCAATTTTCCTAGTATTTATTTATTTATATTTTATTTATTACTTGATTCATTTCATGGATTTTATACATTTACTTTTTTACTTATTTATAATTAAGCCTATTTAATTATGAATTCATTCAATACTTCTATATATATTTTATTTTATTTATCTAAATTTAAAGTTATTTATTAGTATTTATTTATTTATTTATTTCATTATTTGCACGTTAATCATCACTCATTAGCTATACAGATATGTATAATCTAGAATATAATTTGAATTCATACTTTACTTATCAATTCTTACATGTTGGAAGAGTCTGGTATATAAATTTAGATTTAAGATTTAGATTTAAGGTCTCTAGGATAAGTGATCCATTAAAATGATATCGAGCTAAAATATCATCGATGAGATTAAAATGGAATTAGTTATTGATGAAATCTCTTAACTTCGTATAGTATACATAACCAAAATTTATATTTACCATAAAAGGTCTTGCACTTTGAAGCGTCCACACAAACCTGACGATATCGGACTCAACTCAATTTCCCTCAATCAGGCACTGTCTAATTCCATTAATTAGAGATGTGCATGTAAAAACAAGACAGGTTCCGTTACTCTAGATGGATTTAGATATACGAGTATGCTGAAGCATTTTCCCTCCCACTCTTGGCCTGAATGGCAGACAGCTGTTGTCTCAGTTGTTGTTGCTGGGGAGGGGGCTGATAGTGTTTGCAATTTGGGGCTTGGCTTTGCAGTGCCGCGTGTGTGTGTCAGTGCAGAAAGAATTCAATATTGGGCTCTCACCTAGCTTGAATGTCAGGCAACATTGCCGTAGCCATCAATCAATTCAGACACCAGAAATGTAATCCTCGTAGCTGAAAAGCCCGCACTCTTCGTTTTGTAGTCCCTATGTATTTGTGCACACTTCCTGTCGCCACAATTTGTTTGCGCCGCTGTCAAGATGTGAAAGCAACGTCCAACTTAGCCCCTCCTCATGCCTCTGCTGCTGCTACTCCTGCTACTACTCCTGCTACTGCTACTGCTACTGCTGCTACTGCAGCCGACACCCATTCGATCCATTGAAGCATGTGACAGGCGACGGGCAGAGCTCATCAATCTCGTGTCGGAGCTAAACAAAATATGCAATGTGTTCACATTGCAGCAAAAAAGCGAGAGCATCGATAAACCAGAAAACCCCACAGAATGCCAGCCAGCGTAGTACAGTTAGCAAGAGGCTAAACCAAATACAACAGCCGAAACCCTTTGTGGCCTAACCGCACACACAGTAAATATTTTAGCTGCAAACATGCATGTGTGTGTGTGCATCTGTGTGTGTGTCTACAGAGAAGAGAAGTTGGAAAAAAAAATTAGAAAATATGTGTTGACAGCAGTCATCAATCAAGCGACACAACTTTTGACATGTCAAATAAATGAGCCGGCGCATAAATTACAACAGCAACAACAAACAGTAACAACAACAACAACAGCATATGGAAACCGCTTCGTTGAGATACGTTAAACAAAATGCCTTTGCGTGCCAGTAGCCAGCAAACTTGTCAAACGGCAGCAATTGGAAAATCAATTTCATCAACGAGCAGCAGGAGGAGGAAAGGAGGGAGAGAGAGAGACACACACACAGTGATAGAGGGTAAGAAGAGTCGTTGTTTTGGGTCTGGGGAGTCTTTATGCGGCATGTTAAATGTCATTACATTGCTGATAAGATTGATAACGAATAAACTGTTTGCTGTTCCTGTTGCTTTTGCTGTTGTTGTTGTTGTTGCTTACGTGCCTCGGTGTGAGTCATGTGGCTCATTCGATATTGACAGCGACGCAATCACTTGAAATACTCATTCGTTCACTCAATCACTCAGTCAGCCAGTCCATCAATCAGTCAAATCAGCATGTCGACTGACATTTCCACTTAGAACAAAGAATGCGCAAATTTCATTTTCAAGCTCTTAACGGTTCAATTCTAAATACTCGTTCAAAGCAGCAAGAAACGGGCGTTTGCCATCCAATTCAATGCCTTGGAATTTTGTTTTATATAGTTTATTTAGTTTTTACAACATTTATATAATAATTGTAATAAATGTGTGCAGCTGAAGCATTCATATACTATATGGCAAATTAGAAGTAAAACTATATCATACATATTACAGAGTTACGATCAGCAAAGTTTTAATATTGAAAGTTTATTTATCACTATGGATTTCCCTTACTCAAAATGTCGAAATTGTCAATCTTAAACTATCAAAATTTCAATAAATCTATTCTCTATTAATACATCTTGAATGAGTATTGTGCAGTCAGCTGCAACCTTCTCCTTAACTCATTATAATTTGTGATATTGTTTATTGGAGCATATCATTAAAAGGTCTCTAGAGAATGAAATACGAGCATATTATCAAAATATTTATTAATAAATCTTTAGAGAAATACGTGAAAAGCTAAAATATATATTTTTAGAAAAGCTTTAAGAACATATATCAGCTAGGAAGCTATCTTAGGCTATCTTTAGTTGTTCACGCTTGAAATAAATGGAAATGTGTGTCGGTTTATTAATATAGAAATATATGTTTTTGGACTGTAAATCAAAGCTCAGTTGACTTTCGCTATACTGAAATAAATTATTGCCCCGATCTTTGGCGCAGATAAAGAGCAGACAGAAAACCTCCAAAAACTACGAGCAGTGTATATGTTTTGTGTGGATGACATGCATATATTAACTTAATGTGATTTTTATTGCGATACTTACAGTATTTATTCGCCTGCAAGGGTATTATATATATCTTTCAGCGAGTAAAATCTATAGAAACCGATAGATCTCTCAAAGCAATTATGGATCATATGTTGCATCGCAGAGTTATTGAAATAATATACAAAGCTTTCATGTTTCCTTAAAATAAATTTTAGTAAAAATAAGATGATAATATGAAATACAAAATCTCAACATAAATTTAATCCTAAGCATGGATGTTATATAGCTTAGCTAAAAACATAAAGCAATTTCACCAACCCGATGGGGTATTTTATTTTTCAGAACGGTCTTTTATGTTCTATGCATCCAGCTGATTGATGGAAATGTAGTAAGGGTAGACTGGCACTCCCCAGCACGCAGATTTTTTTTTTAAGTTTTCTAAGAGAAGAATTAAGCATTATGCATTATTATCCTCTGCCTTATTCATAGAATTTGAAGTTGTCTCCTCCCACTTACTTGCTTTGTATGCTGTTCAAATATAATATAGTCCCGAATCGCCGAGTCATTGACATATATTCAGTTTTTTCCACTTGATCAGCTGATTTAATACCATGAACAAGTATCATGCAGTCTATAAAGCCCGATTGCGATATGGCTACATTTTGACTAAGGCTCTAACATATACCATATGGATATATGCATTTGTGTACAGGGTATTTTTGTAGTCGTGCCTGGACGACCAGTAGCATAGCTTACGTGCTTACAGTCGCCGTTGGCAGTTGACAAATCCTTAACCGTTATTTGCGTATGCTGACAGTTTGACAGGCGGCGACATATGCGAGTCTCTCACGTACGGAAGAGCCCCTATCGCATTACTTTGCTGTAGGAGCTTACTTTGTTGTTGTTGTTGGTTGCCTGGGGCAAGCTTTTCATATTTTTGAGCGCGTTGTCGACGACATACACACACACACACGCACACACACATAAGTCGCATTCAATTTTCATTTTCCATCTACCACAGGCACGCACAAAGAGAATTGTTGGGATTTGTAATGTTTTTTTTTTTTTCTCCCTTTGGCCTCGAGGCTTTGCAAATTTGTTTCCGGCTTTGAGCTGAGTCAAAATATTGACCATTATATGTGAATCACCTTGGCAGTTGGCAGTCGACCGATAGAGACTGATGAAGACCCCTTGCAAAGTTTGTAAATTTTACAGAGAGACAGACAGACAGAGAGAAATCCTCAACAATTAAGAACTGTCAACAAGTCTTTTGTACACACAACATTTTTGAAATCGCTGAGGAATTCCACAGCCGACAGACAGTTGATTTACTTAGCTAAAAGTAATTTGGCGCTAACTTCTTGCCGCCTTGACTGTTTGTTGGCTCCCTGACAAGTTGGCATCTCTTTGTAATTGATTAGTCTGGGGGCAGGCATGTCGAATTCAGTTTCAGCTCGTTAAGAGCGGGCCGGGCATCGTGAAGATCACTTAAGATTCAGCGATATAAAACAAATGGCAACAGAGACAGAGACAAAGACACAAACAGAGACTGTGTAGGTGAATTCATTTGATTGATCACTTGAATTGATTGAAAAATATCAGCGACCTCGCTGCGCAGGTATTTCAGAATTCAATTGTAAATAAATGCGATATACAAAACGAAAAGAAAACTAAAATAAATTGTAAGAAATGTATGTGTATGCAAAAGACAAAGTAAACTACGACTCGATAAGCTATCAGATCTACCCATATAAACAACTCTACCAGTTGAGTATATACATATTTACCTTTCGTATAACTCCATAAAGACTTCACAAATATTTGCCGAGTTTAGCCGAGAAGGCTGATCGATGTGCGGCCCATCATAAAACTGTCTAGGTGTAATTCCAGTAGGCGCCAGAGCAAATACAAATAGTAAAAAGTTAGGTATCTCGGCATTCGAGTATATTGTATGATAGAGCTGAGCCATAAATTCGCTCTGGAATGAGATCGTTGATCGCGCTTAAAGCCGGAAATGATCGAGCGGCTGGAAATTGATGAGCTCGTTCGCTTATCGCAAACGCAATTTATATAATACAAAATGGCAGATCAAAAGCCAAGCCAACGGCCACGTATTTAATACTTAAGAGCTTCCACTGACAGCAAGGTCCTCGTCCCTGCCATGAGGCCGGCCTCATCAGCGATTCCAATCAGATAACATTAGCACGTCACATCACACAGCGTGCAAAAATTATTATTCATTGAATTTGTGATAAATGTGACAGGGCCCAACAGGCAGCCAGCCAAACGGACAGAGAGACAGACAGAGCTCAGTCCAAGTCCAGCTCGGAGTCGGAGTTGGAGTCGGAGTCGGTCGCCAGTTGCAGGGCAACATTGCGTTGCAACACAGGAATGGACGAGGCAACGCATCGAAGCTGTCAAAAATTTGTTGCAAAAGATATTATCTCGGCCGAGAGGGGCAGCTGACTGACGACTGTTTTTCACTGTAGCTCATCAATAATGATGACAGCAATGCTCATGATGACAATGACGATGTTGTTGCTGCTGCTGCTGATGATGATGATGGTGATGATGATGATGACCATGATCGATGATTTGCCTTTTTTGTGGCAGACAGAGACGCTGAGTGACGATTGCTGAGCAACCAGACAACCAGGGCCATAAACTATGTGCAGGCAACTGTGACCACACCCATTGACAGGCAGGCAGACAGGCAGCCAGACAGACAGACAGACAGATGGACAGACTAAGAGACAGGCATGTGCAATGTGCAACGATGGCAACAATTATTTGCGGAGAATCACAACACCACACAAAATGCATCCATGGTATGGCCACTTGATTGATGGGCCCAATAAATTGCACGACGAGCGCATTGTGAGTGCCGTTGATGTTGTTTTTAGAGCAATTGTTGTTGTTGCTGTCACATGTTCGCTAGCAGACTCGAAGATAAGAAAGGTGACAGCCAAGAACGGCGCTGCTTTCAACGCAATTGGATCAGACGAGCAGCGCATAAATGGATAGCACAAGCGTGTCAAGAACTGCAATCAGTGCTCGAACTAGTTTAGCAAAAGGAAATAATTGAAAGAGCGAAAGCAGCTGAAAGACTTGAGGTGTACGTAGTTTATTCATATCAATTGCATACCCATAAAGAAGGACTTGATTTTTACTTTTTTCTCATCATATACATACATATGATATATCAATGTAAAAAGTCTGTTGATCTCCACTAAATGTATAAACAGACTTTTTAGATTGAAATATATTTATGAGAAAAAAAAGTAAAAAGCAACTTCTCCATATATAATATCAATTAATGAAAACTCTATAAACTCAAATTAAATGCTTCAATTAATATTTATTTATTAAATGGGCTAAAAGAAGTTTAAAAGGTAAAGGTGAAAAATATAACATTTTTAAATTACATAGAATCTGTAATAATAATTTTAAGCTCATTTCCTCTTTTTTAATGTCATTGTGAATTTCGGTCTTTGAAAGACTTGACTTTAAAGTTTTCTATCGAATGGAAAACCAAACTAAAATATTATTAAATACTAAAAAATAAAAAGCTCATTTCTTGAGATTGAAACATATTTTTAAAATAATAATTCTTAATAAATATTTATATAATAATCATAAAATTTAACTTTAGTAACTTTAATTAAATTTTAATTATACCCTGCGCCCATGGAAAATTAAATGTATTGTTCAAATATATTTTGTATTAAATTCATATTTATTTTAATTTGATTGAAATACATTTGTCTATTAATGAATTTTAGCATCAAAAAATTCTTTATTAAGATTCACTGTATTTTTATTATACCCTGATAACCTTGATAATAATTAGTACATATCCATTTTGTATTTATTTAATATTTATTACAATTTTGATTTCTATAAGAAGAGAATGTATTTATTTTCCCTATTTGTAAGCCAATTTAGTTCAAAGCTTATATTTCAAGTGTTTTCTAAATAGCCTAAAAGTGCCGAAGCTATATTATCTTTAAATCTATCTCTATTTATCTTGTTTTACACTACCAGTTAATGCTCCAACAGCGCCGCCAGACCTCCAATGACAAGATCGACTTGAGGAACCAAGTATTTTCGATTTAAAAGCTAGATATATGTACATCATCAAGTATAGGTGGTAACTGAAATCAAATAAGATTTCTAGCAGAGACATGATTTCGGTGTCTTCTGCGATTCTTTGCTCAAGTTCACACTCATTAAACACTTGAGTTTTTCTGTTCTTGGAAAATCCCGACTAATGCATCTGCTCACCGACTGGCTGGCATTTCAAATTTCACAAATTTCTGCTCAGTTCTACGAAAACTATTTTTATTTATTTATATTATTTTTGTACATTTCTCGAGCTCACAGCTTTGCTGTCAGGTGATCTTTGTGATTAATGCACGGCAATCTTTCGAAAGTCTTTGTTCAGAGAGACCTTTTGAGAGATTTGTGTGTGCTCCTCTCTTCCGTTGCCTGCCCTCAGCTGTCTGTGTTTGTTTCCCCAAACGAAATGATGTGTTAATCGCATTTGATTTGTCATTTTCACATGATGTGATTTGGTGGCCTTCCTTCCGTGCCCCCTCGGGTGCCAAAGCAACCCACCCATGTGATGTATAGCAAACAAATGTTTTCTTGACACATTTATTTGTTTAATGAGACGTTGAGTAATTAGTTGGATACACAAGCCAAATGACTCAAATAAAACTGGCCGTATCTATGCATAATGCGCATTCTATGCATAGAAGCTTCAGCGTTACGTTCGTTCGTCTACCACAACAATTTATAAATTATGATTGACGATTCGCCGCTGATTGTGTGACCCGCAATAAGTGCCCCCAACCGCTCACAAACCCCTGCCCTGCTCCAACCCCCCTCTGAGAGCTGCACTACAATATGATATATATATATATTTTTTTTTTATTTTATGCGGCGCTTTTTGCTCTGCTGTGGTCATTACGGCTGACAGCGCGCCTTCATAATGAAGAGTTTAGATTGATGGCCACACATCAGTCAACGATGTGGAGACGAAAGAAACATAAGAGAATTAAAGCTCAGGCGGGCAAACACTGCGATTTGAATACCCTTTATGAAGAGAGGTGCTGAAAGAAAATGATTGCTATAAGACATTTATTTGAAAATATTCAATTTGGCATAGATTGAAGAATTAACTGATTGATGTGCTGACTGACAGAGGTAGCCTCAATGAGTAATTGATTGAAAAGTGATTCACTAACTGACGGACGCATTGATTATATACATAGATGATTGACTGACTAGATGATTGACTGACCGTTGAACTGAGTGATTGACTGACTTGGTTGCTTACTGACTGATTGATAAATATATTGTCTGATTAGTGAAAGTTGAAAGTCAGTCAGTCAAAGTCTTGGTTATGTGATTGACTCACTAACTGCCTAAGTATTTGATGATTGAGTGATTAACTGATGAACTGTCCAATTGATTGACCTAAGCGATTAAATGACTGACAGTTTGACTGTCAAGTGATTGACTAACGTGATTATTGATTGACTTGATGACTGATGGACTGGCACTGATTTCCTGATTGATTGACAGTGGGATTGATTGACTGACAGTCACTCTGTTGAAGTGATTGACTAATCATTTTTTGATTTAATGACTGATTGATTCATTCACAGAGTGACATGGCCAATTACTAATATATGATTCCAATGCTATCAGCAGGGCCGTGGACTCCGCTTAAAGTAGGGCAGAGCTGGCAAACGTGATTGCATATTTCTGGTTGGTTGTTTGTCTGCTGCCCTGTTGACATGTCACTAATTCCAACTTTTCTAAGCACTTTTTCTTCTGGCTGCGAATATGGTCTCCTTCTTTTTCTATTTTTCTTTTTATTTTGGATCTGTGCGGCTAGCACGGAACGATGATTGATGCGTTTGGCGTACGAAAAACCCTTTTCTGGTGGGCTTTCGAAACATATTTTATGTAGAAATGTCATTTAAGTTTGGCAAAATATTAATCATCTTGGATCGGGGGCCGCACTCGCTGTCATGTGATAAATGAAGTTCGAGCGAGCTGAGGTGGATGGGGAAATGGCCTGGGTAATTAGCGCGCTGGTCGGGAGACCTCAGCGTAGTGTGTATGCCCCGTAATGATGTGCAACAATTTGAGGCAACAGAGAACAGAAGAGACTCAGAGCGAGAGACAGAGAGATAGAGAGGGAGAGAGAGAAATTAAATATGATAAAAGACCCACACACTGTCTGTCGGCATAATTAAGTATGACATGCAAAAGTATGAATTATCACAGAGATGTCAAAATGTCACAGCTGGCGAAGACAGAGACGCAGATAAAGATAGAAGCGAAGCGGAAGGCATAAATAAGATACAAGAGAGAGAGAGAGAAAGAGAGCGCGAGGAGTGACGAGAGACACGGAACGCGAGGCGACAGCAGAGAGCAAAGCAAAGCGCATAGCTGACAAACGAACGCCGCGTGTGGGATTAACTGACTCGAAAATTTATGATATGAAAAATTACTTGTTACTCAACAGCCACACAGAGAAAGAGAGAGACAGAGAGAGAGAGAGACAGCGAGAGGGAGAAAGAAAGAGGATGATATTGCCAAGTGTGTGTATTATTTTCTTTTAGATGCCATTCACATTGAGAAATTTGTTGTACCAATTTTCGTAAATTCTGTGCTGAAAAATTAATGTGCCCAACTGTCATTGCATTGACAGCGATGTGGCGGAATGGCTGGGAAATGGAATGGAATCGAATGGGAGTGAAACATGGCATGCTGGCTGTTCAACGGGGCGTGAGGGCAGCTGTTGTGAAAGCTTATGATAAATGACTTTGAAATGTGACAAAATGCTTACGAGTCGGATTAACGAGCCGACGTCAGCGACAAAGACGAAGCCAAGAGCCTGGCACAGGACAGAGACTATGAGTGTATGTGTGAGAGAGAGAGAGAAAGAGCGGGTTGTCAAAGATTTGTTGGAGTGATGCCAAAGCTGAGCCGAGATGTGGCTGATTACAATAATGAAGTTGTTACTTGGGCCTCATAAGAAAAAGAAGTTCCCTAAAAAAACTTAAAAAAAAAAAATTTTTTATTTATATTTTTTTTTTTTTCATTTACAATCACGTAGCGAATTAATCATTGTGTCTTATAAATTAATTGGGTCGGCGTTGCGACACAGACAACAAAGTCAGTTGGCGGTGTCATTTAGATCCATTTTGCTTATCGGCCTGGTCAAGTGTGGCAACGCCAGCGCCCAGCAATCGATGAACGATGATCGTTCGAATTCGATTCCGAATCACCATCAAGTCCATCCATCTTGTTGGTTTTGACGCATGCTCAAAGGGAACGACGGAAAATACTGAGCCAGCTTTGACAGTTGAGAGTTGTCAGTCGATCGATCGAGGTGATCTCTGGCAGGGCTGAGACATCATCAGTCAAATGGGCCGATAGCGTCCATGGTCGGGTCAATTAAGCTTGGCAGCTGTTCGATTTGACGACGGCAAACCCTTGAGAGAGCCTCTCGATAAGGTGCTAGATACTTGTTGAGTCCTAGCCGACGACTAGTCGCAATCCATCATATAATTAAACATATCGAGAGAGCTATTACAATGTCCATAAAACGGCACTTAGACGCACGATAGATCCCCTTGAGTGGGAGACTCAGGTGTAACTGGCCCACCACAGTCTCAAGATGGTAAACAACGATTCGAGTGCGTGCGACGCCACTTTCCCAATTCAAGATATTGGATTACGATCGGGGGCAACAGTCCCACAGTCCGGGAGTAGCGGGAGTGACGCGAGTAGGCGGAAGAGCGCCACACCTCTGACCACTTTTGTTTGTTCATATAAATCAATTAATTTCAACTGTCGGCCAGCTGTCAAATTGTTGCTACCGGCAGCGTCTCGGCTTCTGCGAGCTCACAAACAGACAGAGAGAGAGGGAGACAGAGATAGATAGAGAGAGTGCGTGAGTGGAAGAGGGAGAACGGCGTATGGGTGGGTGTGCGGGTTCGGCACTCGCTTTAGATGTGTGCGAGCAGTGAGTGCTGGGACAGCGCGATTCGCTGTGAGACTGGCAGGCAATGGCGACATGTCGAGATTTGCTGAGTGATTGACGACTTTATGTGTCATTAAATACCGTTAGCAGCGGCTGGCGTTGGCGTGACTCTCGTGGCTGTTGTTGTTGTCGTTGGTGTTACGATTGTGTAGTTGCGCATTGCATCTGAGTCATTTCTCATGCCATGCTGCTTAGTGAAAGTTCCTATACTCTGCAATCTGGGTATATTGGTTCTGTTTGAGTCTACGTAACTGCAGTGGGCGTGGCAGAAGCCATAAAGTCGTCAGTCTGTCTGTCCGTATTTTAGAGCGGTTTGATTTCAGATGATATAGGAGCTAGAGACTTTAAAGGTCGAGTTTGTTTCCAGAAATCGATAGCTTCACGCGTTTCTTTGTTATCGATCACAAGCCTTATTGAAAATCAGCTACACAATTATATCTCCTACATCTTTAGAGCTAAAATATCCAAATTTTAAATATATATTCAGGGTTAATAGTAACAATTTTTATTCTGATAAGCGAGATATTTGCTAAATATATATAATTTAATATAGATTATAAGTGTAGTTTATTTTCATTAAAATATGTACTATGTATTTACAAAATATATATTAGATGCTAGACAGGTATACTCTTAGCTAATATTGATTATAACTGTAGAATACTATATAATATTTATAAAATATATAAATTAAGCTATAACAATTTTCTTAAAATAGATACGCACTACTACTACTATTTACTATTATACTATTACTATACTATTTATAAAATGTATATAAAATAGATATCCAGTTAGTTAATATTTGTAGATTATACATGTACATTGTACAATACTATTTATAAAATGTATGTATATAATATACGCTAGAAAAGTTGCCATAAAATAGATATGCGTTTAGTTGATATAAATTATAAATGTATACTATTTCTTAGACTATATATAATATATGCGAATACAATTATGCGTTGTGTAATAATAGGCTATAATCATTTAGTATGGACTGTAAGCCTAGATCATATACATACATAGTATATACATATATGTTTTATAGCCTACATAATATATGCTTGAGTTTCAATTACAAAAGTTCATCTCGCACCGCCATGAATTTGACTTGAAATACCCATTGTGAGAGACTGGTCCTTTGGTTCAGCCGGTGTGGACGATGTGGTTCATGGCAACAACGGGTCGGCAGGGGACGGGAAGTGAGGGCAGTCGAATGGCAACGTCAACTTGTAAGTGGCGCACTCAACTAGCAGCTTATTAGGAAACTTTTTCATTGGATTATATAGTTGAATATTATAATAATCGAGTTAGATTTTCGACGTCGCCGTTGTCGTTGTTGAATGCATGCTGGAAGGGGAGAGCGCGGGGACACATTTCATGCACAATTTCCGTTTCATGGCGGGGCACGGCTATAGAAATAAGCCCATGCTTTACGAGGGGGCTGGCTGGGCGTGGCTCGTGACTTTTTAGGGGCGACGAGGAAATACTTTGCTAAATTGCTTGGGCAGCTGCCCCACCTAAACCTCGAATAAAGCCAATAACAGATTCACACAAGGGCTCACTCTCTCTCTCTCTCTCTCTCTCACTCTCTCTCTCTCTCTCGGGCTCCCTGTTTTTCTTTCTCTGTGTGTGTGCGTGTGTATGGACGCAACTTTTACAAATCGTTAGCATTTCACACGTTTATTGAGTTGTTTTTGTATGTAAATTGGTTGCATAACTTGGCAGTTGTTGTTGTTGTTGTTGTTATTGTTGGCCGTGTGATATGGCAAGTGTCGAGTGGTCCTTTTGCTATACACTGGATTATTGTCTGTAGATTTTCAGATACGCTGCCCCGCTACCCACTCCCTCTCTCTCTTTCTCTCTCACTCTGTGTGTTTGCGTCTATAAACTTTGATTCCCTTAGAATGCGCCAACGCATTCTAAAATGTTGTTGCCTGGCTCCAAGTCTGGGCCTTGGCTTTCAGCACAAAGTCTGCGGTTGCCGTTGCCAGTGCTGCCGGCATATTTGTCGTTTGTGGTCTTAACTGCAAATATTATGGCAAATTGAACTGTAAATAGTTTTATTGCCCCGAAGCCACAGGGCGAGAATACGTTGAGCTTGGCGAACTGGCCACTTTAAGTACACAGACATAACTCTGATTCCATCATTGTTTTTGCCTTTGACCCGACTCAATTCGAGGCGGCTGGCATTGCTCCTAACCGCAAAATGAAGTTGTTGAAATTCACACAGATTTACTACCAGGAATGTCGTCGGTCTCTACCACGGCCAGCCCACTGGCCAAAACAGCTAAATCAATTTGTAAGCTGACTACAGTAAAGGCCTAGATTAAGTGAGCAAGTGTTTAATCTGGTTGGAATGCTGCCTTCCGCCAAGCTGATTTACTCCTAGCCAGCAAGCTAATGACAGCTATCCGTTTATATCCTATGCAATTGCTTTATGTTAATATATTCTGTTTAAGGCATATTTACTAATAGAATATATTATATATTCATTTTTTATATATACCTATTTATATATTTCTGGAATATATTTGGCAATTAATAATATATAATGTCATATATGTATATGTAACATTTATTATTTATTTTTTATTTATTTATATACTTATTTATTTCAAAAATATATTTGATTCTACTTTCACACTTTTCTTTATTATATTTTATTGAATTTATTTATACTTTTTTTTTAACTAATACAAATAGATATATTTACTAACAGATTATTTTCTTCTATAACTTATAATATTTATTTATTTATATATTTATTTATTTCAAATACACATTAATTATGATATCTATGAGCTTTTATTTATTTATTTATAATTTTAGAATACATTTGGTAATTAATAATATAGATATATTTACTAATTTATTTATTTATGTATTTATATTCATAAAAAGAATAGAATATTAACTTCTAAAATATATTTCATTATTAAAAATACATTTATATTTCATTCATATCGCAGTTCACTATTTTGTGTGAATGAATTGAAGCTGGATTCTTTAGTATTTCGACCAAAAGACCTAAAAAAAAAACAACACACAACGGCTTGCGATGGAAATGATAAATGCTTGGCAAATTAATATAAAATTCATCAGAGTCTGAATGCCGTTGGTCGTTCATACAACATGAAACTAATAATTTGTGTACGTAATTTGCATAGATATATCATTATTAATATTATTATTTCGCTTTTGTGGAACACGCCTCGCATTTTCATCAATCAATTGCCGGGGCCTGACATGAAAAATATGTCTGCTCGCTGCAACGATGGAAAATGATAATTTATAAAAATTTAAGAGTCAAAGCAAACGTGGCACTCGACATCAATCAAAAAAAAAAAAAAAAAAAAAAAAAAAAAAAAAATCTCATCACGCCGAAGCCACTGACAGCCCGGCAGGCTGATGAATGGACGGACGGAGGGGAGACGGACGGAACGAATGTCGGTAGCATTGCCCTCCTTTCCTTTGTCCAGTGGCAGCATTTACTTATAAATGAGGCTAGTTCCGAGACGCCTTGTGCGACATTCGGGCTCAGTTCAGCTGGCAATGTGTGAGGAATGGTGAAAAGTGTCAAAGGAAAGCGAACAGCTATGAGATGCGCAGCTGACTTCCAGTCGATGCGGCTCTTGTTGCCAATTTGTTTTGGCTAATGATGCTGTCCCGCTACAGAATTATAATGGATTATCACAACAAACTGCTGCCACAGGGCTACCCACATTAAGGGCCATTAATTAATGAGACTAGCCCGGGTGAGCGCGAAATCTCTTTCGTCTTGTGTCAGAGAACCAAAATAATAAAGAATATTCTACGAGATTAATGACCGTATGATATACTTGCCCTCTCTCTCTCTCTTTCTCTATCACTCTCACTCTCACTCTCACTCGCTCTCTCTCTCTCTCTCTCTCTCTCTCTCGAAAATACAATCAAATTCAAAGAGTTTGAAAAGCGCTTTTTTGACTGGAAAACAGAAATCAAAGAGATATCAATTCTAAATTGCATTGGATTCATGAACTTTTCTAACTAACTAAAGATTTCTCGAATAATATGATATTAATTTATATAGCTCTGACAGGCTTATCAAACACATCTATAACTTCTATATTTTTATTGATCTATTACTTTTTACATTTGGTTAATTTACTGTAGCTTCTTCAGCATAATTCTTATTTAATCTTATTGAAACTTTAAATGGATTCTTTGAGTAGTTTGTTGACTCGACGATTAATGGATGCCTAAGTTATTGCATCTAGTTAACCCACTCAAAATCAAAATTCTAGTATTGTCTGATATTTTGGCAGCAACTAGGTAATCTGCTGAGGATCTGGAGCTGGGCTTATAGCGATAACTGGAAATGAGTGCTGGCCAATAGACACTGAGTTGACAAGTAGTCAACAGGTCGTATGATTAATTAATGCAATTTCTGTCGCAGTTGCAGATTCCAACTGTTTGCGTGTGCAAATAAATGATAAATTGGCTGTGAAAACATTTGTCAACAGTCGAACAATTTCAGCTTGGAACCAAAAAAGAAAAACTCTGCGTTTCATCAACCAATCGCAGCTCCGGAAGTGCCTTAATCAAATCGCTCCGATTGTTATGCTGGTTATGAGAGGAAAATATATATCAAATATGATTTTTCTGTACAAGTTTGCCGAAAATTAATTTAGAAATCTAGATGTTTGTCTTAATTATTAATTCTTAGTTTCTTTATTCAAGTCAAACCCTCACTAACTCTTAAATAAAATGTTTTTCTTAATATTATTTTAGAAATCTTAGCTTCTTCGTTCAATTCAAATAACTTAAAATTCTTATATTAATTTATTATATGCAACACAAATTCATGATTCATATTCAATCTGCTTATCTGTATGTATGTATATATAATATATAAAATATATATTAAGAAATTCCAAATACTTCCAGGAACAAGAAACATAAAGCCGAGTGTTGATTATAACAAAGTACAGGAAAAGCGCTGTTTTACTGATATACTGTAAGAATAATAAGAAGGCTGCAACCAACTGCGTCATACTCGTACATGGTGCTAATGCAGCTTTCGATCTTCCATCTTCGATAAGGCACCAAGCCAAAAGTATTCAAACAAATTAAACAATTAAACAACAGAATATTTCAAAAAGCAAAGCTTTTCTAACCCAACACATTCTATAGAGAGAAAGGAAGACAGAAAGAGAAGAAACCGTAATAGAATTAGGGTAGAATCAAGTTCAGCAAGTGTTTCAGACCACGGCTATAGGCCATGGATGTTTGGCTGGACTACAGAAATTACGCTTATGAAATACGAGCCCATAAATCTATTCGATACGCACTTGAGCAACGGCACCGGCTTTATAGCTGGCCTTTGCTTTGGCCAGCTTGGGCAACTTGGGCTAATCACGCTATTCACAATTCAGCATTTGTTATTCTGGCCAGTGTAATTAGGCCTGCCGCCAAGTGGAACGCATTGCTAAGGAGGAGACGGCAGCAGCAGCAGCTGCAGCAGCAGGAGGAGGCCGGTCAGGCAAGGGGTGGCGGCTCACTTAACAGATGGCTTCAGCTGCGGGCTAACTGCCTGTGCGGCTAAGCCAATTGCAGTTGCGTTCCTTAACGCCGCTGCTTCCAATTCAACTGAGCGATAACGGTGCCCTGTTTCACATAATGACAATATTAAGCCTCGGCCAGGTAAGCTCCCTCTCCTACTGAATTTAGAGACAGAGAGAGTGGCAGAAAAAGAGAGAGCGAAATTTATTGTTTCAGTGCAGAGAAAATAAAATTGATTTCCTAGGATTTCAGAATACTCTAGATTCAAAATATGAAATATGAAATTTATATTTTATCCAATTAATAAAAATTAAATTAAAACAATTAATTAAATTATAATTAAATAAATTATAATTAATAATTTAATAAATTACTCAATAAATCGCTATTCAATAAAATGAATAAAAATTAATAAATCATTCAACTTAAAATTATGTTTATCTTTTATATATATGTATATAAAATATTGTATTATACAGTCGAGTCCCGATAATTCGAAATTGCAAGGAATCAGTTTTTTTCCGACTTCGAATTTTTTTTATAATTTAATGCGGTTTTCGATGTAGAGGGGTATAAATAGTAAGGAGTAGGAGTAACTTCTGAGTAAAATTGGATTCAGTTTGGTTACAGATTTCACCTGGATTTAATATCAACATATGCCAATCTTATTTATTATTTCAACATGTTATCGGTATAATGAGCAATAGGTTAATATTGCTATCGGAAGTGGTCATCATATATTTATTCGATTTTCTGTTTAATTGTATATCCTAAAAGTTCTGACCAATCGCAAAATACTAAGTTATATGAATATATATGTATGTATATACAACATATACGTACATATTTATGGTTCCGGTTTTTCTACAGCACAAAGTCGTGAGCAGAGGAAATGATAAAGCAACTATGCAACTTCCTTTGAGCTTTTTGTTTTCAACTTGATGACATTGTCATTATGCCCTTCATTATAGTTAACTGGACAGCAAAAAGAAGCTGAAAGAGAGAAGAAAAAACAAATGTGCTGGAAGCGAGCTTCGAAATGTGCAATGTAAAGTAAGTAAAACGATGCAGCGGCAACAACAACAGCAACAGCACTGAAAATGAAACGAAAAAAAAAACAAGAGAGCAGCGAGTGGAGTGATAAAGAATAATGACCACTTTGCCATCTCGTGGCAAATAACCATTCATCAAATTGTCCAAATTACAGACATTTTACAATGACGCGAGTTCTTCGCCCCTTCTGATAAGTTGGCAATGCGGCCGCCAGAGCGACGTCGGCGACGGCGACGGCGACAGAGACGACGACTGCAATTCGTTTCCACCAATTTTATGGTAACAAGCTTCTGCCCTTACCTCTCTCTCTCTCTCACTGCCTCACTCTCTCTCCCTCGGTCACCCGCTCTTTGAGTTGAGCAATGCAGCTGCTGGCGAATGAGTTGAATTTGGACCTCAATTCATGTTGAATTGCCAGCTGCATTTGGCCTGTCGTGTTATTTGCAAAACAGTCAGCGTGTCGCGCCTAAAACTATGCAACAGCTGCTGCAGCTGCCAATCACACTCTGTCCCCACTCCCCACACTCTCTCTCACATGGTTTTTCTGCTCTATTGCCGCCAGCCGCCCAGTGGGCAGCATTCAATTTCATGGCTCGCCGCTGCCGACAACTGCAATTTGGGGACATTACGTTTTGTCAGTGAATAATCACCACTGAAGGCGTTGACTATACCCACCACACTACGCAATAAAGCAAAACACAACACAGAACAGCCCGGCACACACCACATGCAGTGGCGTAGCGTAAATGCCGTCCACTGTTCACTAGGAAGCAGCTCCCCCATTATCGGCAGCTCCGCTACGCCTCTGCACGCATGCATGCTGCTGCCTACTTCTTGCGCTCTCCTTCTCCCATTCTCATTCTCATTCCCATGCTCGGCCGAACGAAGCTCATTCATGAAATCGCGTAAGCCTCTGCGCCCATTACGAATTCAACTCAGCCTTCAGCGTCGGTCGAGTAGGAGCGAGGCGCATATGAAATTTTCATAAGCGAGCTTCAATTTGGAAGGCGACGCGTCGCAGCATGTGGCTGACTGAGAGTGAGGGCTGCCTAGAGTTGAGCTGGCTTTGTTTTGATTTATTTGCCACAGACACGACAGTTAATTTGATATTTTGATTAACTGCAGCAGAAACAAATGGTCGGATTGCATTGCAATTGGTTTCGGGCTTGGGAATGGTTTCGTTTTAGACTTTGACTCTCCTTCTCCCACTTCCTCCCACACCTTCCCCCTCCCTTTCCAACTGTCTGTCTCGCCCTTTCACTCTGACCAACCAAGGGCTTGGGTGACAGGGGTCAGTCGCCCGTGGCAAGCTGGCTAATCCCTTACGTAAGCTCTCACTTTCGAGACCCGAAGTGAGCAACGACATTTTTCGTGCCTTTCGCTTCGTTTCTTTCATGCTTTCCACATTATTTTTATTCACTTTGCGAAAATGTGAGAATAATTGCTAGGCAGTTAATTTATTATGTCGCTCTGCCCAGGCGAGAAAAGGTATGAGATATTCCGCTCTGACCCCCAGATCTGTTTAATGCACCACACTGCACACTGGGATAGGCTCTGTTACGAAAATATAAATAAGAAATTCAAAATGTATCAGAAAAGTACGATTCAGCTAAGGACCACATTTACGTAAGGAATAAAAAATTAAAAAAAAAAAAAAATTTTTTGTTTTCAATTGTTGACTAACATTCTACAAGAATATACAAAATTTTAAATTCACCAGACATTAACTAAAATTTTATTTTTAGTGATTTTAATCAAGTTAAAATGTTGTTTGCGGTTTATTATTAATGAATATTAGGCAGATCATCTATTAATATTATGAAAAATAAAGTTGATCTTTCTTTATTTTCTTCATTATTATTACAAAAATTTTTACTGTAAGAACTATTTTTGATTTGTTTATATTTTATTTTTGTCCCTACTGCTATTCATATTTCTTAAATTTGTTTACGTCTTTATTGTCGGTGAACCACTGTGCGTCATGGACTAACGTGCTGCTTGCAACTGTTTATTGTAAAAATTGATTTATTATCGCGATGTTCTGCTGCTGTCCCTCCACACACACACACACACACACACACACACACACACACACGCACACTCAGAGACTCAGGGGTTGCCCTTGCTGCCAGTTCATCATATACAAACTGGAGTGGCTGCCGTTGTTGCATGCACCACCGACAATGACTGCGTAGCAGCAACGTCGTCGTCGTTTGTTGTTGTTGTTGTTGCTGTTGTTGCATATTTGCATCGATTAAAATAAGAATTTTGCATGCAATTCGTGTTGTCGTCGCCTGGCTTTGTCTGCCACTCATTGGGCCCGACAACACACGCCCAGGGCCAGACCCCAGACAGTGAAGCAACCACCGAGCCCTCCACCTCCGCCTCTACCACTACCCTGTCACTGCCCCTACCCCCAACAACAACGACATGCAGCTTAATAAATTTATAAAATAGCGCCAAGGAGCGGACACAGGGGCAGGACGCGGGGGTTGGGGGGCGAGGCACGAAAAGTCGAGCTGCTTTAAAATGCATATATGCATGAATTTTAACGAATTGCTGATGAAAATGTCGCGTCATAAATTATTTCATATTTAGGGCCGACTAAAAGTGGGCGAGCAGGAGAGGGGGAGAGGGCTGTGGAGCAAAGTGGAGATGCTCAATTTCTGTTTGTCGGCTATACAAAAAGCGGCGTGAGATAAATTACACTGACCGTGCTCCAGTCACTCTCTATCTATCCCTCTCTCTCTCTTCTTCAGTCTCTCTCTCACTCTCTCACACACAGTCTCGGCAAATTGGCTGTCTTTTTCGCTCTGTGCGCGCATAAATTAAATTTTATATTTTACTTTCGAGTTATGCGTCTGGGTAATTATTTTATCTTTCGGCCCCTGCACACACACACACACACACACACACAGTGTATGTAAAGCAAGCCGTGCAGTGAGCACAGTGAGCTCTGTATACAATGCACCAAGGGCTACGTGGCCACGCATGGCATTCAAAGGTTAATTGGCATTTTCGAGCTTAATTGCCTAGCGAGTGACACATGCACATGCACCACATCGGCACCGCCCAACCACACTACAAACTGCGATAACATCATCGACATGCAACCACCACCGAGGCTGCAGCGGTTGCTAGGACTGGCTGGGGCTGACAGTTTGTTGATTGATTGCGGGCGAAAGTCGTTTGACTGCGCCAATTTAGATGGGCTTCCAAATGGAGTGCTCCATGCCTCAAAGGCAACAGCCGGACGGCCGGACGGCCGGACGGATGGGCGGACTGACGACTGGAGCCCGGCCACACTCTCGCATGACCATCAAAATGTCATAAAATTGTCAGAGGGTGTGCCAAAGGTTCTTCTAATTCGAGGCTAGCACGCAGCTCGACCTGAATGCAAATACATTTCCATTCCACAAAAGTGAGTTACGCATTTGACTTGTGGATTGTTCCATTAGAGAGCTTCCTGCGACTTCATTATGCTCCCAATCTATGACAAATTCAGAGTTGATCTGTGTTGGGATTTCAAATGAATTGATTGAAAATCTCCATAAAATTACACAAACACTCCAATTCACTTTTTCAATTATATATCTCATTATAGAGTGCCTCAATTTCTATATATTTTTTATGATTTCGATGAATACTAAGAGTATCTTACAGTACAGTCCTAGTTAGATGGGTAAATATGTATATAAAATCAGTACTATCTATAGGGCTTTATAGGATATCTATCGTTATTGTTGTGGTCGATATGTGGTATATAGATATTTTAAATTGCAAATACTTATATTAGAATATGGCGCCACGTGGCAGCCATTTTGTTTTGGTGACATGTGTCAAATCTTTTGTTTAATATTCAGTTTTTTATGCCAAATCATCAGCATGTTCAAATGATTAAACTTTGTTTTCAAAATGAGTGTTCATTAACGCAAAATCATCTTTAGTGATGATGAGCATTTCTGGATGAATGGCTGTGTTAACAAACAAAATCGCTGTATATGGGACGACAGCAATCCACACGAGGCTCACTAGGTGATAATGAATCCTCAAAAAGCTACGGTTTGGTGTGAATTTTGGGCCAACGGCGTCATTGGTCCGTATTTTTTTTTAAACAACATTGCTGAGGATCACTCGGATATGCTTCTCCGTTAGAAGCCTCAATACCTCACATACTGTTTTATTCCATTTCACAATCTACTCGCCCTTATTGAAAAGCCCTATTCTATAAGATCCTTTTAATTTAATGCACATCACACCAGATCTAAGATCTACGATCTTGACGATTTACAATCTATAAAAACTAATTACATTCTAAATTATAAATTATATTAAGAAATCTTTTCATGATCCACCAGGAAAATGCAGTTATTCCTGTGCCCAGGCAGACTCTTTGGTACCTAGTATGATATATCGCCCAGATCTAAGATCTACGATTTACCATTTAAGATATAAAAACTAGTTCACTTCGACTGCTCTAGTGCTCGATTGCTGCCTGTTGGGCAAGGGTATCATGCAGTCGGTTACATCCGCTGCCATCTAGCATATCAGCTTGTTATCTCGATGCCTGTGAGCTACATACATATTTAGGTATATGTGTATTCAGTGCTGCCCGATTATCTACTTTCAGATCTTCCACTTATATGCGCTTATGCATATTTTATGATCTTGCCGAGATCCCAAGCGGGACAAGCGCGTCATGCTCTTCTACTCGCAAGACCCATAAAGCTTGCCAAAGCGAAAAATGCAATATATTACTGCTAAAGTTGTTGTTGTTGTTGTAGTTGTTGTTGTTGTTGTTGTTGAGTGATGGCCGTATCTAATGTCGGACTGGCTGGGGCTGTCGTGTCGCGGCAGGCGTCAACACTGGCGCGCCAGAATTGGCATTAATGAGTAGACAAAGAGCCAAGCAACAGGCAACAACATGATAAAGAAGAAGATGAAGAGGTGGAGCAGAGGGAGATGGAAGTGGAAGAGTATCCACTTAGCAGCGGAGCAGCGCAGAAAATGCGTCGATCAAATTAACAATTTAATTTCTAAGAAAACTAATTAAAAATCACGCAACGCGCCAAGAGCTGTGCAACTAAAGAGTTCGTGCCTCCACTTAAACACCGCCCCACCCCACCCCCTCATCCAGCACTCGCACCACTCACTGTTGCTTCTGCTCAGGCTTGATTGCCAACTGACTGGATGACTTGGCTGAACTGTCTAAATCGTTGTTGTTGTTGTTGCTGTTGTTGCTGTTGTTGTTGTTGCTGTTGCTGTTGCCGTCCGTGTCTGAGCCAAGTGGCTGCAACATGCGTCAAGCATTCGCAATTAGCGATGTTGCAGCCATCAGTCGCCCATTAAAAGCAGGCAAACATGCGCACACTTGATTTTCCAATCAGAACGCCCCAATAAGAGCCGGCCGGGCCTTCACTTCCAACTAGAAGCGGGCTGCCTGCCAGTCGACGATGTCAGCAACATTTGTGCCAGAGTCTTTAACCATGTAACAACAACAACAACAACAACAGCTATATAATAATATATTAAACCAGTAGAGCGAGCTGCCTCAACTAAGACGACGTCTTAATGCCCTAGGCGATGTGAGACTTGTGCAACATCTTTGCGAATCGATATGCCCACACTTGGTTAGGGTATCCACATCAACTTGCAACTTGCAATTGCTGTCTGCCAGCGGCTGATGGATGGATTGCCTGTTTGACTGGCTGCCTGGTTGGTTGCTTGCTTGCTTACCCCGCCTTGCCTCGCCTCGCCTCGCCTCAGTTGCAAGTCTCTGGCTGCTCCTTGCCTTGCCATGCGATGCCACACATGCTAAACTATTTCCTACACCACCAGCCCCCCTCGCCCCCTTTCTCCACACCCCTTGTTTGTTCGTGCCTGTCAAGAGTGGCAGCCACTGGGAGCGGCATGGCGCGATCAGCAGAGAGGGCCGTCCCTCGAATGCTCTATGCCTCTCTGTCTCTCTCGTGGCATATCGTCAACATTGACTGCTCACGCAATGCAGCCCGGCAGGCTGAGGGACTGAGGGGTTGCGGGGTCGAGGGGGCCCATCATCTTTGCCTGGGGCATTGCTGATGTTGCATATAATTAATTTATTATGTCGTTGCCGTCGCAGCCCTTTGTGGCCACAGTCTGAGTTAATGACGTATTTATGGCTGCATTTATAATGCGACTGCACTCAGCTGCTCCTAAAAGGCTCTGCCTGCTATTAGTTTTGCATTTGAAGCCACACACACACACACACACACACACATTGGCTGAGCTGCTGATGAGTTGATTTGCTGTTGCTCCCTGGACACGTCTCACAAGCAAAGGGTCCATCAAGTTGCCCCTGTGGAGCTCACCAGTTGGGTGGCCTAATGAAGACTCGGTTTACGTTGGGTGAGCAAAGCTATGGGGAAATTGATTTTGACCATTTAATAACTGTCTTTAATATTAATTGAATATTAAGAACTAAAAAATTAAAAACTTAAAATATAAATAGTAATAAATAATATTATTATTTGTTATTATTAATATTATTATTATTAATTTTATAATATTTTGTTTATATTAATGGATTTTTTTTTTTTCAAATTTGTTATGAAATTTTGACACTTTAGTGTCCTATTATTTCTAAAGATTGAATTTCTAAAGGTGGACAAGGGGTAGAGCATGTAGCTATTGAGAAGCTATTGAGTTTCAAGTGAATATTATTCCTTACTTTTAAGAATTATAAATTTATGTTAGATCAGAGCTCGGACTGGTAAATTTTTTTGTGAGACATTGTTTGAGTCTTCTGGCAGCTTGAGTCTTCTCCCAGCTTACCCTACATAGGCCTAACAGTTAAATGACCAAATAGTATATTTTGCAAGAATATTCCAAATTTTTCTGATTTAATAGCTCTTTCTCAATATATAGACAGCTTGCAATTAAAATAAAAAATCCCCAAAAATAAATATATATACAAATATTCAATGTTTAGATAAAGTTCGTCAAATATTAAGGTTTGCAATAATCGAACTAGAATTAAAATGGTATATGGTTTATGACACATTTATCAAGAGAAGGCACATGATGTGGTATAGAAAATTATCATGTTCCCTGTCTATCGCTCTCTTTCTCTATATTTAGGTTTTGGATGCACTAAGTGAATTTAATTTTATTATAATAGTATTTTTATTATTATTATAATATAATATTATATTTATAATATCAATCTATTTTTTATTTGCACTTAGTCTATCATAAAATAATAATAATTACATTTATTTTGCAATCTACTATTCCCAATTTGAAAAATTTTTAATAAAGTCAAGGCTATCATAGTACTAATACTTATTTTCAATTCCGACAGCCATCATACTATACCCTGAAAGTTCTTTACACTGCAATATTCTATAACTATAAGCTCACAAGCATTTACATATTAAAAGACTACAAATGAATCCATCCACATGAAACTAAATGAAACTGGGAGAAAGAAGAACGTAGCTGACTTTAGAAGAGAATCATCTCCTGTCATTTTTGGACACTCGAGACAGGAATAAAGTTGAAAAGGATAAATTGGAAACTGTAGGAGCGCACACACACACACACATGCATTCACATATACACATTCATATATGTATGCATTTAACGTATACGAAATTTCGTGCCGGCGCCCATTTGGCCTCGAGGTCAGTTTTTAGAAGAGAAGAAGTTCGCATGCCTCACGAATTGTTTTGTGGGCAAATCTGTCACTCGGCCTGTCAAGCTGCCACATACAGGCAGCAGGCAGCAACTGAGCTGAACAATGGACCTGACAGCTGACTAGGCCGGTTAAACTTTAGGCCAAAAAACAAGAGAGGGGGATTGAGAGAGGGAGAGAGAGAGAGAGAACAAAGATGCTAGCAACGCGTGCGTGGGTCGGTTCGGATCCCTGCGAAAAATTGATGATGAATACGGAGAACACGACGTTATTCGAGTGTAAAAATTCCATACGTTTGAAGCACTGCTCGGCCTACCCAATTAAATATGAAATATGCCTCTTGCTCACCCGATGACCGCTAAAGAATTTTTTGTGCCATTGTAAGTGATACCCCCTTTTTCCCGCTATATCTGATAGATTTTCAAAAGTCCGATTGAGGGCAATATAAAAATAGAGCGGGAAGTGCATATTTTATAATTTCAGAAATATTTTTCTTTTAAATTTTTGCATCATTTTCTATGTAGTTTCAAATATTAAAATAAAATGTTGTTCGAATATTTATTTCTTGTATTATTTGTATTTAAAATTACATCAATTTGTAGTAATTTTTTGTGGACCCAGCTTGGGCTGTATAAGATAGCTTGGAAATCATTTTAAATATCTTAAATCCGTTTACTTTTATTTATATTCACTTTACTAATAAAAATTTTTGTTTTCCTAGATACTCACAATTTTATTTTTATTTATATATTTTATTATTATTATTATTTTTTTTTTTTTTTAGATTTCACTTTCCTTTGACTTTTTATTGGTCAATCTAGCTTTTTATGCTCTGAAAAAAAAACAAAATAAAAATGTGCAGCACTGATTGTCAGCGAAACCGCACTGTGCTTTGCATTTTTCCCAAATCGCTGAGCTGAGAAACAACAACTCCCGATTGCCCCCATTGGCAATCGCAATCGCCTGGCCTCACGCTGATTTCAATTTCTCGAACGCCACGTGAAACGTTACAAAATTATTATAACGATGGATGACGATTGGCGGGCCTTTGGTTTTGCGCATTTCTTGACTTTTTGAATGATACGAACCGAACTGGGGGCGCTTTGTCGGCGGCTTTTCTTTTCTTTTTTGGCTGTGTGTGTGTGCGAGGACCGCATGTGGTCAGAGTCGTATTCGGAGTCGGAGTCCCACTGCAGTCGGCTGGCCATTCATGATACCCGCTCACTAATTCAACTCGAAATGTGTGAACAACATTTCGATTTCGATTTCGATTCGGATGCAGCAACTGGACGCTAATGATTAATGTATGAACACTTTGAGTGAGTTATGTGCTCACATCTGTTATGTATGCTTGTACATATGTGTGTGTATGTGTGTGTGTCTCGGTTCGAGTATTGAGAATTCAGTAGCCGTGCGTCGCTGTCGATCGCGCCGCGTGTCATTAAAGTTGACTTAGGCACAGCTGGAAACGTCAGTCATTCCCTTAACAAACCTAGAAAGAACTCCACACAGTGAAATGTCGAATCCGATTTGCCGCTACGAAACACTCAACACTGCCGGATAATTGGTTCAGCCCGAAGAGAGCCACATTGATGATCATCAACTCAAGTTGTCAATGAAATCGTCCGTCAATAAGTTCCATTTGTAATTGTGAAACGCATTTGAGGTTATCGAGTTGGCAATAATTAGAAAATACTCCTATTATTTGGCAGAAAATAAAGCTGTATTTCTTTTTTTATAAGATTATCCACTTAATAATAATTAAAATAAAACTCTATTTCTTTTTTATAAGCTTATCCACTTAATATGAGATTTCATTTCAACAAGAAACTTTTAACATATACATATAACACATAAATAGATGTATATGCCTAAAGGCCTTAATTTTATATATCTGATATTAAGTGGATAAAATATATATGTATATAGACATATAGCTGCCTTTAGGCAGATTTCATCTATTTTATATTTATTAATTATAGCACTTTTCTTTGTTGTTTATATATTTTATTTCATTTTAATTTTTAATTTTACAGATAAATAATTTTTTAATTAAAAATGTATATACTTTATTAAATAAGTTTACTTAGATTTTGAATAATTTGTTGTTATTAACTATTAATAAAAACAAATTAAAAATTTAAATATATAAAAATAAAAATTTGGAATAATTCTTTATTTTCCTTATTTTTGTTGTCTGTAGAATCCTAATATTCAAGCTGACAAAGTCATAGTTAAGAAAATATTCTTATATATTCTTATATAAAATATAAAATATCTTCTATCAATCTTCGATGAGCAACTCAATAATGCCTAATAATATGAAGATAATGAAAGTTATTATAATTATTATTATATATTGTTATTAACAATAACATTTCGATTTGTTTTCTAAAATATAATCTGTCTAAATTATAATCAATTTAGCTTTGCAAAGATCATTTTTATTATAATTGTACTCCCCTCAATTTTTTAGAGATTGTAAATCTGCAGATTCATAAGACTGACCCCATTTCCATGAGCTATGCGATTATATAACTGGATTTGCCTTTGCTCCAACCTGTTTATTGAATATCCTATGCCATCCAAGTCATATATATTCACTGGCATCGCTAGAAAGAGAGCTCTCTGCCAGAGACACATAAATAACTGAGACGCAATCGCATAATAGAAAATGACGCTAAATGGCAAACAGCCCTGTGTGACGAGCCCACGAACCCACTAAACCCACTGAACCCAGAGAGGGGCACTTGTTTTATTGTTGGCAATATTTCTGAATGCAGACGGCGTGGCGAGGGGAGCTCGAACTGGAGTTGGAGCTGGAACAGGAACTGGAGCTGGCACTGGCTCGGGGTACATGGAGTTGCCTCTCGACTCTGGTTGAGAGCGTCAAAAGACGTTAATCACGTTGAGTTATGTGACGTTCTTATATCTGAGCCACCAAGTGTCACGTACGCATTTGTTTTCAACGAGCGGGGGCGACTGCATGGCTTGGGCCGTGGGGGGCGTGGCAGCTGCTGTTGCAATTTTGCAGTTCTTTTTACTTTCTTTTTGGCAGCGTCTCAGTTTATCGCTGTTTTCCAGCAGCAGCCGCTTCAGCCACAGATGATCCAGAGGGACTCTCAGCCACCCCTGCCCAGGAGGCCAGACAACAACATATGCCACACACTCCAAGTTCGGAGATTATATTGAAAAGTTTTTGTGATTTTTTGTTGTTTTTTTTTCCTGCTGCTGTTTGCCACAGCACAAAGGAGATTTTTCTTTGCTTTTGTCATGTGTTTGTGTGTTGTGTAACGCTCATTGTTTCTTTTGCCATTGTCAACACTCTTGTGTGTGTCTCGTGTTTTGTGTCTCGTTATTTACCAAGCTCCGGCGTACAGCTGCCCCGTTGTCCCGTTGCCCTGACTGCGGCTGTGCTGGGCGCAAATTGCACTTTTGTAAAAACAAATGGAAGAAACAATGCCAGAAGCAAAAACATTTTCCATTCAGCTTCCTGCCCAGTTGCTCTCGCATCAGCCAGGCATAAGAAAGGGCTTTCGAATTTGTCTAACCTTCTGCTCTCTTTTCATTCTGCAGCTTCTCTCTCTCCTTGTGCTCAACTTCTCACTTGTGCGACCCGCACGGAGCGAAACTTTTGTTGTCGCCTATTTGGCTGCCGTTGACAGTTTAACTTGTGCGACTTACGCAATTCTCGATTTGTCCCGTTTTATCATGTGCAATTCGTCTCTGCGACGAGATGAGGAATCAGATGTCAGTTTCCATTTGCTGCTGCAGCTGCTGATTGGGAAAGTTGGCTTTGGATGGCTTTTAGCACTTGCCATACATTTAACCAGGGGCGTAGTCGAGGGTGTCGTGGGTGGGATTCCTATTGATATGATATGGGTATGTACATTTTTATAATACATTTTTAATATAATTGTACTGATTGGATATTATATGTAAATTACAAAACTAAATAAAATCAAGCAAATAAAAAAATGAAATAAAATAAATTAATAAAATAATAAATAAAATAATATAAATAATACCAACTCAACAGAAGCTTTTGAGCTTTTGATGATTAATTTTAAACAGATTTTAGATCGATTTTAAAGTCTGTAACTGGAGCGCAGACCCCATGCAGCTCCTTCGCCTACGTCACTGCATACATAAGTGTTGTTTCCTTAGTGATTTTAGTTATATAACGAACACATTCCAAACGAATTGTGTTCAACTCGACTAGCTAGAAATATTTCAAATCAAAATGTTTACATTTATGCCATCTATTTAGCTCATATTATTTTATGCAATATTTACTCTTATATCTCTTATATACGAACCTTACTTTCAGATCTTCACTTTATTTAAAATCAGTCAAAATTTTAAAAATAAATTATAAACAAATATAAATTAAAAATTTTTTTTTTATATTTTTATTTCTACTATTTATTTGATTTTATTTTTTTATTTTTTATTTATTTTAGTGTGAGTTAATGTGGTATTTCGCAAATGCCTTTCATTTTTATTTTTATTAATTCTTTAAATTAATTTTTATTTTAATTAACCTTAAAAATTATTATTGCTTCTACATTGAATTTTAACTGTATTATGCTTACTACATATATTGAGTAGTAATTATATTTGAATATAAATTACAGATTTCCATCAATATACAAGGCCCATTACATCATGTGCCCAAAGTGGGGCACATCATTTGTCCGAGGCACAGCGGACAACAAGAATATATTCATTCAGAATCGAAGGCGTCGGTCGGTTCAACTCATCAATTTGGAAGAAGGCGGCCCATAATCACATGTTGTTATTATGTATTATTTATTTTTATTTATTGTGTATTGCTCACACAGCTCACAGAGAGCTGTGGGCCGCAGCATTTACTGATTTATCGTTGATAAATTTATGAAACTTTTTATCTCGACCCTTTCGGCCTGTCCGGCTGGCCAATGGACAGGCTATGAGCCATGAGCTGTGAGCCCTCAGCCGTGAGCCGTGAGCCATGCGCCGTGAGCTTTGAGTTGGGACAGCCTGTGGAAACTCATCAATATCATTAATCATAAAATTAAGTATCATTTATATTAATTTATTATTGTGCGGCAGAAATTTCAGCGGCGCTCGCTGCAGCTCCACTGATTTATCACATAATGTTCATTATCATGATGATGTTGTGCTCATTTCGACAGAACAATCTCTCTCGCTCTCACTCGTTCCTTCGGCAATGCCTTGCCCATCATTAATCAGCTGCCGTATTTGGAGGGGAGCGGGCAGCGGGGGGAGAGAGTATTTCGACTTCGACTTGGACTTCGAATAGTTGGCTGGCTGTTCGTTTGTCATTAGCTCGGCCGCTGCTGTTGTTGCCCTTCGTTTCGTGCTGCTCGGGGCGCTGTAATTAATTATGGGCCTTTGTGCCGTGCCGACGATTTTCAGTGGTTTATGCTTATGAAAAATTACATATAAATTGGAAACACTTAATCATTTCGATTTACATTTTAATTAAAATATTATACATCAAAACAAGACTGCAATGAGGCAGCCCATTAACATAATTCGAATCGAGCTCGAACTCGAATAACACAGATTTCCCAACTATACATGCTCAACCCTTTTAAATTTTCCAGCTTGCATTTTGAGGGCGTGTCTGCCCGAAAAGGTGTCAAAGTGCAGGACAATGAAAAATAATAATGGAATCCCTTACATTTGCCAGGCCAAACGAGCTGGAGACCAAAGGCCAACCAAATACAAAAGAGACAGAGAGAGAGAGGGAGAGTAGAGAGAGAGAGAGAGGGAGGGAGGGGGGCCACACAATCGAATACAAAGCTCGTAGAGTGAACGACGTGCTGGCCAATTCACAATTTAACAAACTAATAAATATTTGTTGGCTTCCGGTGTGCTAAAAGGGATGTGCGAGCCAAGCCGAGTGCAGTCCAGAAATAAAGCGATTCCCTTGGCAGAGCTAGAGCAGCAGCAGGAGCAGCAGCAGGAGCAGGAGCCAGAGCTGGAGCAGGAGCCAGAGCAACAGAACAACAGGCTGGCCGATGGAAGAGCAGGAGCACAAATATAAATCAAAGGTTGTGCTAAACTTTTGGCCTGCTCGATGTCGTTGCCAGAATAACAAGGTTCGCGAACAGCCGGCGAAACGGGGGAGGGAGAGAGCTAAGAGCAGGCGAGGATCAGGAGATGAGGCAGGCTGGGCGAGAGAGCTGGGCGAGAGCTGTGCGAGCTGTGGTGGGACCGATAGCTGATAGCTGGGTAGGCGACTTTTGCCAGCTTGATAACTTGATAGGTGCCTGCACGTTCTTGTTGTTCTTGTCGTCGCTCTGTTGTGCTGTTGGCTCCAACAAGGACACTTTGGTGTTGGTTTAAGGAGCCCGGGCTCTCGCACATGGCTTGCAACTGCCAGGCTGTCGGATATGCACTGACATAAATTGCTTCAGCTGACAACGGCAGCGGCAGGAGCAGAAGATACTGCAGCTACCCGGGAACCTTGCCCCATGATTACTGCTTGCTTGGTGGCCTGTCCGACAGCCAGTCAGCCAGCCAGCCAGCCTGCTAGCCTGCCAAGGCAATAACTTTTCGCCTGGCCTTCGCTTTCCTTTCCATTCCTTTCCTTTCCTATCCTATCCTGTTCTATGCTTAACCCATACTATCCAGCTTGTTCTGGGGGCACCGTCTGCGCTTTGGGGTAAAATTAATATTAAAATGGAAGCATCGGCTTCCATCGTCGGACGCATTGCAATGCAAGGAGCCCATAGATATACCAAATGGAGGCGAGCAACGGGTATGGCTAACGCCAGTCAGTGCCAGGCCAAAGGACATTTCCAATTTATTTACGCTCAGAGGCACTTTGTCTGCCCTGCCTCTACCTCGACCCGCACTCTGCCTCAACTGCTCCTTCTGCCAATCTTTGGCGCTCTCTTTGCTGCTACGCTTTTTGCACTGCGTATGACAGTATTTGTGTAGTCTGTCAGCCGTGGAGCGTCGAGCATGGCGCGGGAGGCGGAGGAGGTCGTCAGAGTGCACAGTGCCGACTCTTTAGACTAGTGGCCTTTCGTTCGTTTTCTGTTCTGTTCCGTTCTGTTCTCTTCTCTTTATTTTTTTTTTTCGTACTTCAGAGAGCTTCTCCTTCACATTTTGACAGCAAAGTGTTCCTTCTGGTTGTGTTAGTGTGAAAAGTGTTGAAAGGTGTGAAAATGAAAATTTACTACTTACCGCTAAGATTTATATTCTCAATTTTTTGCGCTCTGCTTTTTGTCCCCTTCGTGCTGGACAAGCCGGCGTACAAATGTGGAAAAGACTTTTATGACACGAGCTCACAGCGTCATGAAGATGTCGCTCTTCTGTCTCTCTTGCTATCTATATATCTCTCTCTCTCTTTCTCTGTTTTGGTCAGTTTATTTTCCAGCCACAAATTATTATACTATCCATGGCAAACGGTTCAGCCAAAGGGCTCTTTTTTGACGTATGCATTTAACTATTATTTGAAACAGTATAAGAAGTGATTTGTTATCTGTTCTTTTACTGATTGTAATATTAATTATTTAAAGTATTTGATATTATTAATTTAAAATATTTAAAAATGTAATATTTTATTATATATTTATATGTTAGAAAATATATAAAATGTTTCAAATATAAAGAAATATTTAAAAGATTTAAAAGAGGTGTCAAATCATGCCACAGATTTGATATTTTTAACTCTTCGCAATTTATGCATTTAATTAGAGTTATTTCCTCTTTAACTCTTTTATTATTTAATAATTATAATAATTAATAATGAACAATTGTTTGCGAATTATTATAATATAAAAATCATTGTAACCTAATTTTTTTTAAATTTATGTACATATATATAAAAGTACAAAAATGAATTATTTATAAAAAAAAAAAATATATTAATCGTGAAATATAAATAAATAAATAAATAAAAATAAAAATAAAAAATAAACTAAGAAAGTAGTACAAAATAAAAATTATATAAGTTGACATAGTTTTACAAAATGACAATATATATAATCAATTGTAATCTAAATATACATATATGTATATATAAATATTTTTTTAATTTTGTTGATTCTATTATAAATATATTTTAGACTAAAATATTCATTTTTTGTTTGTTTAAATATAACTTTATTATTATTATTATTATTATTATTATTATTATTATTTTTAGATATATTTATTTAAGAATTATATCATTTATTGAAGCACTGTGATTAAATTAGTTAACTTACGCTCTGTTAGCAATATAAATACAAAATATTTATATTTGTATATTATATTTGCAGGTAAATAAAGTCTCAAACAGAAAATATTTGTTACATATTTATATACATACATATATATATTTTGTACAACAAATTGAAAAATTGTATTTTTTTCTGTCTCACTCTTTACTTTGAATACAAACTAGATACGCTCTAAATTTCACAGTGTTATATAGTGTTGGAGCTATACTCACCTTTTTCTACGATCCGCAAATCTCTATCATATAGTTTGCTCCCATTATCGAGTCCTCGGCAGTCTGCTCTCAGCTTGCCCAACCTGTTTACAGCTCGAACTCGAGCTGTCGCGCTGTCATCGATTGGCATCGTCGTGCCACGTCGACCACAGCATGAAGGACATCAAATCTTGCCTCCAGCCACACACATGATAAATGACTGTCTCCAGCTTGTCGTCCACAATGGAATGCTGCGCTGCTGTGGAGCTAACTTCAATCGACTCCACTGTGCGTTTGCAGTTGCTGCACAATTTACATTCAAGTGGCAAGAGAAATAAAAGTAAGGGCGACCGAACAGAAGGACTCGTCCGTCCGTCCCTCCCTCTGTCCGTCCGGCCAAGTGAGGCAGTCCAACAGCTTTCAAGAGCGACGAGCGTAAGTGCAGCGGTAAACAAGTTGCTGTCCAGAAGCCAGAGCTGAATCAGTAGTTGAACAAGAGGGTGAACTCTCCCACTCTCTCAGTCCCTCCCACAGCCTCACCCACAACCTCACCCACAGCTTCGCAGCTTCTCAGCGTGGCCACGCCCAGTTGGGCAAAATGTTTGTTGCAGCGACCGAGCTCAACGGGCGGCGCCATTTACCAAGTGTCAAAAGCAAAGCTAAAGCCATTGTCGACATGACTTTGGACAACAACAACAACAACAGCAACAACAACAACAACAACAACAAATGAACATACTAAAATAAACAACAACATCTGGCCAAAAGTGAAATGCTGCGTTGGCAATTGCTGAGGAGTTGCCAGAAAACTTTGGGTCCTGGCCCTCGCCTGTCACCCGTTCACCCCTCCGTCCGTCCCTCCCTTCCTCCGTCCGTCCATCCGTCTGTCTGCCTAGCTGACTGGAGAACAGCATGTGTCAGCTTTGCTGGCGATTTTACGTCTCGGCGGGCCAGCGGGGCAATCAGAGTGAAACGTTAGAAAACTGGGTGACAAGTAACCGGAAAATGTATTTTATTGTTTGCATCCGGGCATTTCATTCAGCTCAACAACACGCAGCACGCCCAGACTCCGGCCCGGACTCTAGACACGCCTCTGCCAGCTTCCCACTGCCAAATCCAGCAAATGTCCCACTAAATTTGTCGTGTAATTGATAATATTGCACTTCTTTCGCATTCAGCCTTTCGTAGGCGGCTAAAAAGTTCAACAGGATAACAAAGGCATAAGCAAATTCGAGTTAGCTCTGTGGTTCCTTACTAAACGAGAAGAAATTTCGATTTTATAGACGTCTGCTAGAGCAATGTGAGCATATTAGTTATGCGCTTGCAACTCGATATCTGTGCAATATAACGAGGTAAATCCTGTTTAATTAACTAGCTTAAACAGTTTGCTTAGTAATCTATTTATTTCGTAATATATTCTTATGAAACTTTCAGCCTAAGTTTCATATCTTCTACTAAATATTGAATAATTTAGATAAAATTCAAATTAATTCAACTATTAGTTATACTTTAGTAAGACTTAAATCAGGTCAAAAAAAAAAAACCATAATATCACTTAATAAATAAGTTGAAATTTTATATAAAAATGATTTTCAATCGATAACATTATAGCAAACAGTTATTGATTTAAAAATATCGATTACGGTTAGGCATCTGGAGATATACAATGATATTTTCACGTTGCTCTGAGGTCATCTGACTGATCTTAACCTAAATTATTTACAGCGTAAAGGACCGAAAAGCGAATGTCATTCTAGATATTTATTTGAAGACACCGATATTGCAGATACTATTCAAATAGATGATTAAATGCTAAAAAAATAAATTTAAAAAAAAATATATATATACATAAGAATTTACATTTTATTAATAATTATTATTTATTTTAACAGTAACCTAAAATAAAAATATATTAAATAAAATTATACAAAAAAATAAATAAAATAAAATGAAATAATATAAATAAATAATAATAAAATAATAAAAATAAATAAATGAATAAAATAAAATAAAAGAAAAGAAAAAAATAATAGAGAGGAAAATAGAAGAAAAAAAAGTAAGCAAGCGAGCTCTAACTTAATCAACATATTTAAAAATAATTTTTAATAATCATCATCATATAAATATATGACAACTTAGCATCAAGAACAAATGACTGGAATATTATAATAGATAATGATATTACAGTGACCTTTATTTCTCTCTAGGGTAGCGGCGAGTCGAGCATGTCTGCTGACGCAATTGCGAGCATAGCGAATAATGTGCCACAACACAGATGATTTGCACACAACAGAGATTCTCGTACACCTCTTGAACCGAATGCCAAGTTGATAGATTGTCCAAATGTGCTGCGTATGAGCGAAAGAATGAGCGCATGAATGAATGACTGAATGAATGAAGAAATGGACGAGCCACGTGATGTGCCAGCCGTTTGCCTGATGCTGCCTGCTCGGCGCTCCAGAGATTGATGGTCAAAATGGCTGTTGATACATCGTCGAAGAGGGAGCAGGAGAGGGAGAAAGACAAAGAGAGAGAGAGAGAGAGATAGTATAAGAGTGAGAGGGGAATAGAAAGTGCCAGCAACAGCGACTGATGGCTGCTGCTCAGCTTCGAGTTCAATGAAGAAAAATAATCACCCAACATCATTTATTCTCCGTTTTGCCTGCCGCCGCTGTACAACACCCATCAATCTTTGTTGTTGGCCCAAAGTGGGCAGCAACAGCAACAACTGCAGAGAAGCAACAACTATCGGCCATGACCATGCCACGTCTGCTGATGTATATATACTCGTATACTTTGCAACTTGACAGCTACTGACATGGACGCCAAAGCTTTGGCTTGGCTTTGGCTTGGCTTGGCACAGCTGACAGACGACGACTTTTGACGTTTGCCTGCAATTAACGGATGTGCCCCCTGTCAAGGCAGGCCCCACCATGCCCCCCACATTGAGCAGTGTTGAAAAATGGCCGCAGCTGCAGGTGAAAATGGGCACAGCGAATGCTGCCTAATGTCTTGACAGCCGTCGAGCTGAGTCGCCCATCTTCCATCTATCAGGCCATTTTAATCATTAATTTCAAGGCCCACACACACACAGAGAGAGAGAGAGAGAGATAGAGAGAGAGAGAGAGAGTGCGTGTGTATAAAACTCCGATTCTGTTCATGTCCTTGTTTGCCAAGACTAATTTGTTGGCCGGGTCGCCAACTATTTCATGTTGGCAAGATTTGATCCTTGCAGCGTTGCCTCATTTTGTTGCAAGTCACTTGTAAAGTCGTTTATCATTTAGTTTTTGCTTTTGGGATGAGCAAAGACCCATGTCTCTCACACATGGTGAATGGCGAATGGCTCCTCCAACAGCCGCATCAATGTCAGCATCAGACGGCACATAAACGAGCATAGTCGGAAGGCTGGGAAGCCCTGATGACGTTGAATGATTCTCTAGTGGGTGTGGCAGAAGCTGTGGCATTTGCAAATAAATGAGAAACGGAAGACTCAAGCAGAACAACTAGAAACTTATGCTTTTAAATATGCATCGCTATGCAAAATGGCTTGAATGCCAGCTAATAAATTAAAATAGGTTACGGTTTAAGTATCTGCAAAAATATTTTATTATATATAGAAATCATACATCATATAATCATTATACTATGTATAGATATATACATTATACTATATATATATATATAATCATCATACTATGTATAGACATGCTCAAGACTAAGGGATATAATTTTACAACTAGTTGGTATACTTTTACTAGATGGATCTGGAGGTTTCCTATGACCCACATAAGGCACAGACATGGGTACATGGGGCAGAAGTTGGACTTTTTTTAGTACATAGGATACATATTGAAAACAATGTATTTGCATATATGTAGGTCGGATCGGCTGAATGCTATAGTTAAATATTGAATAAATAAAGTACTGGATTATTTAAAACAAGCAGAAATGTAGCGTCCGATTTGATATTATATAGGTAATTTACGTCTTTCGCCCTTACAGGGCAATGCATATACATGCATATACAGGGTATTGATTATAATCACTTATATAATTTTATGATGCTGAAGCACGCCAGGTTCACATATTTACATACTAGAAATCAAAACAAAGCAACCCAACAAAAATGCATATTTGATATATGATATGACTAATCTTTATACATTTTTATACCCTGAACCCATTGAAGATGTGAAATTAGGGAATAATGGTTTTCTAGAAATGTATGTAACAGGCAGAAGGAGGCGTGGCAGACCCCACAAAGTATATATATTCTTGATCAGCACGACGAGCTGAGTCGATATAGCCCTGTCCGTCTGTCTGTCCGTCCGTCTGTCCGTCTGTCCGTCCGTCCGTCCGTCCGTCTGTCCGTCCGTCCGTCCGTCCGTCTGTCCGTATGTTTGAACGCGTCGATTTCAGAAGATATAAGAGCTAGAGACTTCAAATTTTTTACATGTCTGTATATACAGCGCGGATATCGAGTTCATCATTAAAAATCGATAACTCATCCCGATCTTTTTTTATTGATAAAAAACCCTATCGAAAATCAGTTTTAAAATTATATCTCCTACATCTTTAATGCTAGAGTCTTCAAATTTTAAATATATACTTACATATATGCATTTTATACAATTTCGGTTTTTGGGATCTCGTAGTCGAGCAGTCTCGACTAGAGCTTTCTTACTTGCTCCTAATATACTATTACATGTATAATGATCAAATAGTCAAAATATAAGTACTTTGTGAAGTAAGCCTGGTTCCATTAGCACAAATTTGTTTTCTTAAAAGCTCTGCGAAAGTCTCTTAAACGCACCATTCCATAGATTTTATATTATATATAATATTATACATATACATATCATATCAAAACTTTTTATTATAGATTTTAAATCTTTACTTATTGTTGCCGAGCCTAACTTCGCATGAGACAATGTTTCAATTCGTTCGGCTAAAACTCAAAATGGGAAATCACACTTAAGTATATTGTGCTGTATGTGTGGAACGCGAAGTTGGCTGCGGCTGCTGTTTAGCTTAGACAACAATCAGCTTGGACATTTTAGTGGAGACATACACCTTGAGTGGGGCATTTTAGGTTCCACATATATTTCTATTCAATGTGTTGAGTACTGAAATATGTTCATTTTAGTCAAGTCAATGCACCAAGATAATTTTGTACCATATAGGTACAACAATTTAGGTACATCAATAGATATCTTAATGAGAACACTTGAAGAGTCACATTTAAAAAGGAATAGTTGCTCACTGTTAATTCTTACTCTTGAAAAGTCCCAGCAACTATTCTAGTCTGGGTTATTATATTAGACGATACCCTATAACCTATTTCGACATAATTTAATGAATTTGTTTTTACAGAACAATTTCTTTTTGAATATGTGCTTTATAGGTAGTGATAAGTATGATTGGTTGAAAACTGAAAACGATTTACATACATACTTATGTGTATATAATTATCTACTCGATAATCAATAACAAGCTGCTTAAGTTGGGAAATAAAAGTCGCTTACTGTTTTTGTGACATAGAAAACTGTGTTTCCCAACTTCTTATATGACTCAAATGATACTATTCTATATATATATATATATATATATATCTTTTTTTTCTTTTTTTTAATTTGTCAACAAAGTTTCTACTAGAGATCTAAGGTAAGCTACCTGTATCAGTCCATCATTATAAGAATTATTAAAATATCAAATAAAATCAGTCCAGCACACATATACGCATTCATTTTATTACGAAACATTAAAAGATAATTTTCCAATTTGTTTGTGTAAGGGAATAAAGGTGTATATATAACTGCTTATAGTCCATGCCTGTTCAAATCTGTGGAAGAATCAAAGGCATAATAAATATTTGCATGGATATGCATCTTTCGGTCTTACCCCAACATCAACAGCCAAATTTATCTATATTGTCCTTGAGTGGTATTTCTTTGTTTTTCTTGGCGCTTCTGCTGCGCGGTTAATCATTTCCATCCTCGTCCTCGTCCTCGTTGGGCCTCTGCATGTAGTGGAGCAACTGGTCGGCCATATGCCAATACCAATGTAGCTTGACCAACTCCAGCCCCCCTTTGTCGGCTATCCAAATCTGGCCATTCTCGCCACACTCGATCGCCTTGACGATGTTCTTCGCACACACAGTGGGCGATTGGCATGGAGCCGTGCGCAGGCGATCGGCGAATGTTTGGCCATAGCTGAGGAAGGCTGTGAGCTTACGATCGACGAACAGCTTGGTGGGTCCACAGCACACGGCCATCACAGCGACTCCATTTTGCGAGTAGTACAAGGGATCCTATGAAGATAAATAGGCATTACAGTCGATTCACTTAGTCCATCAGGTGGAAAGACTTGCCGCTAGACTTCTGGTAAAGCCAATCACACCGAATTTGGATGCACTGTAGGCGCAGAAGACGGGCGAGGGATCCAGTCCAACCACTGAGGTCACGTTCACAATCATACCGCCCTTGCCCATCTGCTGCTTATCCATGTAAGGCAGCACCGTGGCGCAGGTGTTCATCATTCCGGTCAGGTTAGTGCTGATCGTTGCATCGATGTCCTGCTCGTCGCAGAGCGTTGCCCCATTGATGAGCACATCGATGTAGTCCATTTGCACCATGACCTCGTCAAAGTACTGCTTCATGTCCTCGCGCGCCATCGTCACATCGTAGGTCCAGAAGAAGATCTGGGTGCTGTGCTTGATCGACTGCAGCTGGGCAATGGCCTGCGGGTTCTCCACACTGTGCAGGATGGCGAGTTTCTGGATGGATTCAAGCGATATTATACCAAGTCATCCAAGGCATCCTAAAGCACTCGACTACTCACTGCAATATTCTTTCTCATCAGCACCTTGCACGCCTCTAGCGAGATGCCTCCACAGTCGGCCACATAGCAGATGTGTTTGCCTGCCAAATCGAACATATTTACCAAACGGTTCGGCCTCTACTTTATCACTGAGCTTTCGAATTGTGCATTTGCCTAACCTACTTCAAAATATTTTATTTCACATTTTTTTTTATCTATTTAATTAAATGAAGAGCTTATCTCTTCTTTGTTGTGTCCATTGCTCAGATTCTTTAGGCATTTATTAATAAAAACTTAATTTCGTCTGCATAATAGAAAAGCTGAAGTAAACAAAAACACTCAAATTCTCATGAAATAATTAAGTCAATTCGGTTGATTAAGCTCTATATTTGAAATGCAATTGATGTTAATGATATAATCGAAATATTTCTCTATTAGAATTTAAATAATATTCTCTTAACTTCATCAATTGGGTTTTCCCGTATTTCCTACACATCTATTCTTCTGTTTCTGTTTTTTAATGGAGCATACTTTCTGGCTAAATACTCAGCTATTTCATAGCAGTCAGCTTTTTGGCGGTGTAAACTTAAAGATATTTCGAAAACTGTGCTTTCAAGATTGACGTGAATTGTTGCGTTTACAGCCAACTTCACGTTGCGCGTTTACTGCTAAAAGTTTTAGCAAGGACACAAACCCATTTGTAAGCCCACTTAGCCAAGGCACATATCTTGTCAGATGATAAGACCAGAATAAATATTTATATCTGCGAATTTGAATTAATAGACTTTACGCTCTTAATTTTTATACAGAGAATTCATTAAAAGTCAGAGTATGATAAGTTTGTTATATAGATAATATTATCAACCCAAAAAAAAATAAAAAACTTTATTATATATTTGTAAATATGTTAATTTTAAAAATATAAATTATATCATACTAAAACTTTTTAATTAAATAAATAATATTAAAATATTAAATAAATATAATTAAATCATTAAAGATTTACATTTGAGCTTAAAGTTTTGCAAGCCGATCTCCCAGTTGCCAGTGCGTAATTTTTAAGTTAATTAAAAAAAAAGGTAAATTAAAAATTAAAAAAAAAACCAATTACCTATTGTAAATATATTTTGTTAATATTGGCTGGCAAATATTTATATATTAATTTATATTCTTCTATATATTAAATGCAAATTGAAAATCTCTTAAAAATACATATATTATTTGATGACTTTCAGCCCTTCAGGCAAAACATTTAAATAGCTCAAATAGTAAACTTCGTCGTTCAGCAGCTTATTACAAAAATTAACACTTCAAGGCAAAATATGTATAAGCACCTGAATATTTATATCAAACAACTTGGACAACTCCTTGGCCCAGCAGCCATCAGTTGTGTTTAACGATCGAGGCAAGTGAATGCCGTTAAATGGAGACTAACTCAATTGGTAACTGCAGCGGCAACAAGTTCTGCGTCTGCGCAGCATCCTCGCTGATGCTTCCTGTTTGATAAATTCAGAAATCAATTGAAAATGCCTGAAAGGCCGACGCGCCAGGCAGCCAAATAGACAGATTCGCGGAAAAGCAGCTGGAAGCAAGCGCGAATTTTTGTCCACTGCCAGCGCTGCTCAAAAATATCACGATATTCGAGTCACGGCTTACTGGCTAAGCAGTGATTCAGTAGTTAGTCAAGTAGTGTCAATAGTTATAGGTAGCCTATAGGAGCTGATGAGGTAAGCAGAAGATTATTTGTAATAGAAATATCTTGTAGATAACAGCTGAAAATCAAAAGAGAGTGAGAGAGAGAGAGAGAGAGAGTTAGCCAATTGTGGATTTTCTCTAAAATGAGTGAAGTGTGAAGTGACTGAGTCCCTGACTGCGACTGCTACAGCAGAGATAGACAGAATCAGTTATTGAGGAGAAATGCATTTTGAAATTACATATCAATAATAATATAAAAATAATTAAAAATATTTATTATTTATATAAAATATTATATTTTATATCAATTAATTTAAACATGAATCTCATTAGATAGTCTTATGTATATAAAATAAATGTATTATTTTGAAAAAAAAAACAAAATTAATAATATTTTTTTTTATACTAGAAAATTCATTTAATTCAAGTCAAAGTTTGTGAAGTTCTAAGATTGTGAAACTTCAAAAATGTCAAACCTACATATTAAGTTAAGTAGTGTAGTAGTGTATATTATATACAGTATATATGTTAATTGTTAGTTAAATGAAAAACTCGATGAGGAAACATTAGCCAAGATATTGCTAAATCTAGTTTTGTAAAGAATTAAATATATAATTAAATGAAAGTATATAAATTAAGTATACAATTAAATATTTTAAGTATCTGTACCTATATCTCATATATAAAAGAGAAGTATTGTCAAGCTTATATAAACTATATCATGATTATCAAAATAATCGAAGTAATCAAAATAATATCCGATATTCAATTTCAATTTTTCAATTGCAATTTATTTCACTCTTTGCTATAACTACATGATTTTGTAAATGATATTTTACAATATTTTAGGAGATATCCGATATATCTACATATATGTATATAGCACTCAGTTAAGCTTAACTTGCTCGACACTTCAAGTCTCTAGTTCAAGCTAGCGGTGAGTTTAATGTAAAACTTCTACAGCATCTCTGACAGTAGTTTGTTAGTCTGTTCAAGGAGGTAGAGGGGCGGTAGAGGCCGCTCGATTTTGGATGTACCCCTCGCGCGTGCGTTGGCCTCGATGGCCATGCAAATAAATCACAGTAGAAAATGCATTCGATGAAAAAAAGCGACGCATAAGTGCTGCCAAATAAATTCTGCAATTTATTTATTGCACTGCCCGGCCGGCTGCTGTTCGCATCGAGAGTCGAGCTGGGTATGGGGCAGGCCTTGGATCGGACTGAGGCTGGCTATCGGCAAAGTGCGCATACAAAGTATTTTATTTCATTGGCAGCAAATTGGCAATAAGTGAAATTTGTTGGCCAGCTGAGCAGGTGTTTGCCATTGCGGCGGGCTCTGGCTGCAGCTCGATGGCCATTTGGGAAATTGGGTTAGCCGCGATGGGGCGTGCCGCTTCAAACAGAGCACAAAACGTTACTCATATTACCAAGCAGGGCTACGGATGCCCACAGATTCCGTCTGTCTGACCCATATCTGGCATTCACCTCCGAGCCGCGTCCATCATTAATTATGGTGTAGACGCGGAGTGCTTACATTTCCGCATAAATAAATCAATTGTCGTGAGCGTGAGCCAAAGTGCAAATGAATTAGCATTTATACTCGACACCTTCGCGCGGCGCACGCATCGTTAGCCCAGGAGTCGGCGTCAAGTGCAATTTGGCCGCTAACAAAGGCCTATTGTGAGCGAAGCGGGCTTTGGGAAAGTCTTTCGCCAGACTCTTGAAAGAGACACGAATTGATTGAGCCTGCGGTGTCCCCAGCAACGAATGCCTGCCTGGCCAGCCTGGCCAGCCTCTCCAGCCTCAGCTGTGAAAAAGAACTTGGCTAATGACTGCAAATTAACGCCGACAAGCAGCTGGAGACGAGTGTCATTAAGCCGACTGTTTGCCTGCAAGAGAGCCGAGCTAAACTGAAGCACTGAGCTCAGTTAGGTGCTGAGTGAGACGCAGGGGGCCGAGGGGCATCTCAAGTGCTCACTGGGCTTTTAGCATATCTTCTGATAGATCGCCAGCAACCGACTAACTGGCAACGTGCCAACTCGACGTACTTCACTTACGAGCACCAACAACACACAACTTGGCTAACCTGGCTAACGTGGCCAACTGCAGTCTGCGCCCTCCTTACTGGCCCTGGCCCTCGAGTAAGTCGCGAATGCGCTTCTGCAGCCCATTTAGAGCTGAGTGATTGAGGAAATACCTCGTTTGAAACCTTCATAAATTAGGTTTATCACACTTTCGGAAGTCGCCTATTAGTTGGACCATTTCTAAGCTTCGTACTTTCGAATCCACACTTACAGTGAGTATTATGAGTTTACCTATTTGAAATAGACGGAATGAGATGCGCTTTCCTATGCACCATATTAATGTCTTTGACTGTATTTTACATTTACTTTAATGCTATATATGTATTTATTTTTTGAAAATTTATATTCTATATTTTATTGTGAATTAGTATGCTCGAAATGCTTTGAGTGCATAGTGAAAGTGGACCCGAATAAGTTGGAGTGAGTGACTCGCCAGCACAATATTAAAGCGAGAACAATTCAGTTGTAGAAGCAGAAGTGAGGGTGCAGAAGAGGTTGCTCTTTGAATGTCAAGGGAGAAGAATTAACAGACTTCGCTGCGGACTCTCGGCTTCGTACAATTCTTCTCATTCCTTTGTGAACTTCTTATGACAGCCTGAGCACTGTGCCAACCCTCGACTTTGACAATTTCTGTATTGTGTTTTTGAACAGACACATGTACATGGCTTTATTTACTCTCACTCCTTTGATATTTAAGCTTACATTGATACTCATATGTTTCATTGTATGTCTCAAACTCACTAAACTCAATTCAATTTAAATGCTTTAAATTAAATGTGTATATACATATACAGTGAGTATATTCGGTTTTTTTATTTTTAAACATCTTTTCGGTTTATATATAATCTTTGTTAGTTATGTCGAATATATTGATCATCGGAAAGGTTATTTTTTCTACGATTTAGCAATTAATTTTATATGTTTTATAAACGTTTGAGGTTGAAATTAAAAATTAAAAAAAAAAAAATACAAATATCAATGTTACTTACAGTATATAGATATTTTTTATTTATTTATATTTTTACCCTATGTGCAAGTATGTGATTCAATTACAAAATAATTATATATAATATATATGAATATATAAAAAAAAAAAAAAAACAAAAAAAATGTATTTAAAATATTTTAGCTTTTTATTTTCCATATATAAGTTTTTTTTCCCTTGTGTTTCTTTAACTTTTGTAAATTAAAATAATTTTTTAGTTTATATATGATTATCTTAAAGTAGAAATGGACTAGAGTCCTTTACTCTTAATTGAACAATATAAAATACAACACTCTTGTATATATAATTTTATTTGATTAAAAATAATAATTATGATAATAATAATAATAATATTTTCATATAAAATTACCCACCCAAAAAACATAACTTACTCCATTCAATATGATTCACCATCATCCTCCATTAACTTTTCCCCATGCATTGATTGGCAATATTTTTGGTCTGGCCTTTCCCAAAGACTAGTTACTCTAATTTACCTATTAAATATATACAATTTAAAAGTAGGCTAAATAATGCAACGCAAACAAATGAAATAATGAGGGAGAAAAAAAGAAGGAATACCTTAAGCTCCGACAATGTTCGACTTTTCTTGTATATTTGCAATGTTCAAATTTCAATTTGCAGCCACCTGGCAGAGGAGAGACTGGTGCGCCCAATAGAGAAATGGAAAATGTTGGCCGTGGCTTGCAATATGCAAATTGCATGGTCAAATGGTCAAGTGGTTCAGTGGGCCTTTGGTTTGGCCAAGACGGCGACTGCTGGCTGGTGGCTAAGATCGTTTGCATGAGTGCCGATGCGGTGGCCGTTGCCGTTGCCGTTGGAGAGATTGCAGTAAGTGCTCCAGTTTTGTTCTTTCTCGGGAAGCAGCTCACGCACCCAGCGATTGATCCACTGATCCGGTCATGCAAATCACAGCCGCCGCCCCGCTTCCCCCCTCGCACTGATGCGGCCAAGCGTGAGCCCAAGAGCTGCCACGCTTGGCTGCCATGCGGAGTGCGCTGAGGCGCCACAGTCACCAGCAGCCCAGAGCGAATCTTGGGCTCAAAACTTTGGCGGCTTTGGAAAAGCGCAGGCTTAGTCGCAGTTGCAGTTGCAGTTGCAGTTGCCGTCGCCATCTGACCCTAATCGATTGTCACTCTGATGGCTACCGCTACAGCTAGGTGGATCTAATGAATGTGGGCTCATCAGTGCAGCGGCCCCCTATGAAAAGCCTTTGAAATGCAGCTTGACTTTTACTTTGAAGACAACAAGAAAATATATAATGAAAATGGAAAATGTAAAATGAAGAAGAAAGAGCAAAAGAACCTGCCAAGTCATTTCTTATTGACCCACATAATGTCCCTCCCTCTCTCCCTCTCTCTCTGTTTCTCTCTGTCTCGCTCATGGTGCAATGATTGATGTCATTCGCGTTCGCCCTTTTTGCTTGTGTGAGCACCCGCCCATCAATTGGGTCAGCTGCTACCGCTGCGTTGTCATTCGCCGAGGTTCAGCTTTGCCCAATTCCCATATTGTGCTAGAGCCGGCTCGGCTCGGCTCGGCTCGGTCACTGCCGGAGCCTGCGCTCCGGGAACTGTGTCAAGTGTTTGCGCCTGCGGTCTTTCAGCTTGCCAACCATGCAAATTACGAGTACATCTCGGTGCATAGTTAACCAGTTTTCTTTTCCAATATCTCTCTGAGATTGCTTAGAACGAACGCACTGCACACAGATAACGACGGCATTGAACGAAACCAGCGACCACAGCACAACTCTAATGCCTTCACAATCATTCACACCTGTTGCCGTTTTTTTCCGATTTGCAGCTTTGTCATACAGTTGGCCCAAAGCGCCAAGAACAGGCATTAGCCCCATTCACAGAGTCATAGCTTACTTTTACTCAGGCTGCGACCCAATCTACTGACTGCAACAATCGTATGATGTAGGCCCATCAAAATGTCTTATGGGCTGTCGACTTATTCAAAAACTCTCAGTGAAGAGAAGACTAAAGAGACAAATGTATGATCTATTTATACTTGAGAATCTCAAGTTGAGATTGTTCAAATTTATCACTCAAATAAATTATATATTTAATTGGAGTTAAAAGCTCTAGGAGTATTTCGTCTGCATAAATTATTGAAATTATAGTATATTGAATGAGGAATCTAATATATAAACTTATGAATGATCTATTTATACTTGATGCTTTTCTATGCAAATATTAGTATTGTTTATAAATTATTTTTAATTCCAGCTAAAAGTTCTTAGACTATTTCGTCTGTATATATCTATAGAAAAATATATATTTAATAATATTTAATTGCCAAGACTCTAGACTCTGTTCCATTGAAATTTTAGTATAATATATAATTTACTTTTTATTTCGGCAAAAAGTTCTTGGAATATATATTCTGTAAAACATATAATAAATTTAATATAAATAATAATGTAATGAAAATAGTAAAAAGACTAATAATATACTTATATAATATATATAAATTATTTTGAATTCATTAGGTTCCAGAGGTATTGCTTATGAATCAATTCAGCAAAAGCTATAAAAATTCGTAAAAAAAAAAGAAGAAATTAAATCAAAATTAAATTAAGTAAAATGAAACAGAGAAAATAATATTTAAAGCCCCTTTCGTGGATTCGGTTCCGATACGCCTTCAAAATAAAGAAAAAAATATAACGAGATGTGAATTTTTACAAAAATTATTAAATTAAAAATAATAATCAATATTATGGGCAATAAATTTATTAATAATTGATTCTACTTGAATATTCTTAACTTCTTCAATAAATTCACAATATACAACTGAACTTTCAGTGCGGCGCGTCTATTGTGAATGATCTGAATGCTATCTGTGGCAACTGCAGCGGCAGCTAGAGCACTGTGATTAGACTAGTTTATAATTTTCGTGTTGTGTTTAAATATTTTGTGCCACACCTGTGCCATAACAAGGAGAAACACAAACAGCTTAGAGCTGAGCCTGGGCAGTCTGGGCAAGCAGCGCTGGTCTAGAATCAAGTCAAACCAGCTGGCCGCACAATTCGACGATGACATAAATACTCCAGTTAACAGGCAGGCGAACAGGTGAACAGGTGAGCAGGTGAGCAGGCTCTTTGGCCCCACCCAAGTGCAGGACATGCATATATAGCATATGGATGACTCTTTCGGCTAAAAAAATATTTCTTAACATGAACTAAATCTTTTAGGCAGTACCATTGATACTATTGCCTTATCGAGACCATGTTAAAATAACTTTCCAACTAAATTTAAGAAATTAATAACTTTTATCTATTATGGATAATGAGTCGGGCTCAAAGCGGCTATTTGAGAGATATAATATATAAATAGTGATGTAAACAAGTAAGAAGGCTCCAGTCGAGACTGCTCGACTGGGAGATACCCTGAACCCTCTAAGCTGATATTCTAATCATTCTGCACTTCTTTTATGCACACATACATACACATGCGTCCACACGCACGCATAAGCCTGCGCTCTGCTAACTGCGCAGCTAGCAGCGACTGCAGTGTGGGCCATATTACTTGAAATGAGTTTTTTATAAATTGGGGGAGAAGGAGGCGTGGTATCTAAAATCTGTAAATTACAAAATCTTTGCAGATTAGGCTAAAAAAACAAAATCAAATTTTCGATTATTCTCGATAAAAAAGTTTTCGGATGATTTATCGAGCAAACTCGTACTGCGTATGGTACACACGAGTATGCATGCCAAATTTCAGCTCTCTAGCTCTTATAACTTCTGAGATCGACGCACTCATATGGACGGACGGACGGACGGACAGACGGACTGGGCTATATCGACTCAGCTCGTCGTCCTGATCAAGAATATATATACTTTGTGGGGTCTGCGGTGATTCCTTCTGCCCGTTACATACTGTTTTAAAAACCCTGATTTATATATACTCAAACCACATAAACAATTTATATATACTCAAACCACATAAAATTATTATTATAGTTTAAATCAAAAATATTGTTCTCTGTTTTTAGAAGCAGGTGGAACATCTTATAAAGATTTTTTTTTTAATATAAAAAGATATATATGTAAGCTTTTTTTTTCTTTTTTTTTCTTTTAGGTAAGTATATTTTATTTAACCTTTGAAAGGATTCTTAAGCAGGGCGATCAGCTGAAGTGGTATACACATGTCTGTCTCTCCGTCTGCCTCACTTTCATTCAAACTTTAAGGCTTAGTTCAACTATCCAGGCCATGTTTAAATGTTTAATTGGTGGCAATGGCAAAAGTTGACTTGCAGTCCAAATACGTCAAATACCACCTCAGCCCACATCCCACAGCTGTGGGAGTTGCTGCCGTCAACTGCATTTTAACATGATTTGTTCGCAATAATGGGGCGAAAGCACCGATTGTGGCTTGTAGAAGAGCTTTAATATCTGAAGAGTTTCGCCGCATATTTGCATGCTTTGATTTTGACAGCGGAACGTCCGTGAGCTGTCACAAGACCAACACAAGCTGTTGACGTGTAAGTGTGGATGTGGGTGTATGGTGTGCATGTAGTATTCGTATGTGTGTGTGTGTGTGTGTGCATAATTGAGTTGGAATTGCATTGGAATTGGGTGACGTGTTGAGGACTGTCTGGCGAGCTAACGGGTGTGCCGAAACTTGAGCTCTCTTTAATTAACTGCTGTAACTGTGTGTATGTCTAGCTGTGTGTGTGTACCTATCTGTGTGTGTGTGTGTGTTTTATACCTGGAGCCCAGTATAAAGGTTTTCTTAATGTGTATGTAACAAGCAGAAGGAGGCGTGGCACAGTCCATGAAGCATATATACATATGTCGGATCAGGGCAAAGAGCTGACTCAGCTCGACTGATTTAATCCTGTCCGTCTGTCTTTCTAAGTGTCTGCTTGCCTATCTTTCTGCCTATATTTCTGACTGTCTTCCTATCTGTCTTTCTGTCCACCTTTTTGTCTGTTTGTCCATCTGTCTGTCCGTCTATTTGTGCAGAAAAAAAGTGAAGAATTCTTGAAATATCAGTTCCTCGAAGGGCTTGAAGGATCTCCTAATCAAACAGTCTCAACTGAAGGTATTTTATTATTTCTATATTTATTTATTTTATTTTTATTTTTATTTTTTTCACAATATACATATATATTAATACACACTTGAATTGTATTTCTGACTGTGGCTTCGATACTTTCAACCAGCTTTCAGCTCGTTTGCATTTCACACGTTCACACTGGCCGTTCATAAATGTGGCAAAGGTCTCTAGCGGAAACTCACTAACGAGATAGTATGATATGACAGCCAGTCGGTTCAGGCTCTGATCGCCGCTTTCGACACTTGTCAACGGCGTGAGTCAAGAATCAAAATATTCATTTATACAAATGCCACACCCAGGGCTCAAAGCAGCAATTAAATTATTTATTCATAGCATAAGCTGGGCATATCTTTGAAATAAAGTCTTGTTAGCTGCACTCAAAGCGCGCGCTTGACAAGTTTTATAGCCACAGATCTTTTGATTAGATACCATATCGCTTTTGGTTTCTTTCGAAATATTGAAAAATATGTTTTGATATGCATATGTATTTTTGGATATTTTATTCACTTGAACTTGTATATTGTAGCTCAGAAATGAATAGAGATTTAATGAAAGTATAGCTAAAGAAGATTTTAAATTTAATAAAATGCTTGACACCACAGTAAGATTAACTTTAAATGGGAAGCTGGCTCTTATAGGATGAAGCATTTTACTAATTGGAAACTTCGGTTTAAATTTCGATTTAGTACACAAACGCAAAATTCAGAATTCATAATTTACGAATGCAGATTAATGATACGTCGATTAATCTTCCGTTTTTGGTCAACTAGATCGTCAGACTGAATCGATTCAGAATTTCATTAAAGTCGTGGGCTGGAATACAAATTATGTACACTCATGAAGCTTAAGATTACGAGAGTCTATCCGAATTTCAGACAAGATGGAACCAGCAAGGCTCATCAATTTCTTAGCCAAGCAAATATCATTTTCTCGAGTTGATGAAATAATTTTTTTTAGTAAAATAAAATACACACAATTAAACGAATATTTTTTTGTTAATAAAAAGTTTTAAGTACAAAAATCGGGCGATTACTTTTTTCTTATACTATATAAGAATTTTGACACAAATTGAATTTTAGCAGTTGCGTAGAAATATAAAATATATTTGAATACTAAATAAATTAACATCTACTGTCTTCAAAAAATCTCAGTAATGAAAATCGATATATATCTAAATTTATTAAATTTAATAATTAGTCAAATGGAATTCCGTCTTTCAATGAGCTGGGTATTCCGGTAAGCCAAAAAACTGCTGTGATCTTGTGAAACTAATGAGAGATATCGAGCCGACATTAAGAGCACTCACAAATCAAACTCAGCAACAAACCAAAGTCTCAGAGTAAATACCTATTTGATAAATTATATTTTTATCATATTTCATATGTTATCAATGAGGGAAAAGTGAAAACGTTAAAAAGTTTCAGTAAATTTTGAAAATTATTATAAATAAATAAATTGTATTCATATGTTAGGCACATAAAGAAACTTGTTCGCCCCCACTGGCAGCACGTACCCGACCCCAATCGCATGGCCAGCCATATGAGTCTATTAGGTACTATAAATACAACAAATATTCACAAATTGTTCACATAAACAAATAGAAAAGTCGCCGGCCCAAACAGAATTCGAGCCCAATAAGAAATGCCAATGCACGTGTCTTGAACATAAATTTAAAACATGTTTCAAATGCAGTCTGGGAACGGGCGGGTGGTAGTGGCACCGGTAGAGGCGGAGGTAGAGGCAAAGAGCTTGCCAGCACACAGCAATAATAAACGCATGAAAATATGCCCGAGGCGTGCGCCAAGCGATTTCACCTACCAAACAGAGCCACAGAGAGAGAGAGAGAGAGAGGGGGTCTCTGCATATGTTGTTTGTCGCTTTTTGCATAAACGCACCCAATTTTCAATGCGGCCACATGAAGAGACATAGAGCGAGGGAGACAGATGATAGAGAGAGAGATGGGGAGAGGGAAGCACCAACGCAGCCATTGACCACATGCCAGTGCGTATGCCTAAGCATGTGTGTGTGTGTGTGTGTGTGTGTGTAGCAGGGGGGAAAAGCGGGGCTTCCAATTGGAAATGGAAATGACTGCAAGCGCTTGAAGAGCCGCGCCTCAGACGTGCCTATTAGGAGCTAAAGCCGCACTCTGCTTCGGGCTACATGATATGCAGTTGGCCTGCCATTGTTTTCTCACATAGGGTATCTCAAGTCTAGAAATGTCATAAAATATGGCTAAGTAGATTTTTAGAAAATGGTAATGATTTTGCATACAACTATATGCAACTGTGTTCATTATATTGTTGTACAAGTGTTGCATTACCAAAAAGGGGAACAATTAAAATAAAAAATAAATAAACAAATAAAATAGATAGATAATTAAATGGAAAATATTTGCTAAGAATTTAGAAAATATTCAACTACTTTTGATGCGAATACAGAAGCTTTATAATTAAAAAAAAAAAAAAAAATTAAATGTATTAGACCGTTTGTAAAAGTAGTAGTAGTCGTAAAGTAGCTCATAAATGGATAGCAAATTTAAAAGTAAATTAATATTAATAATACTCAGCAGTAAGCGTAACTGGAACTGATATGGAAAAAATTGGAAAAAAAAAATTAAATAATGAAATAATGTATAGTTAATAATTTAATTATTTAAACAAAAAAAATATATTATAAAAAACTGAAGTCAGTAGTAAATAAATAACATAAGAAACTAATACATAAATAGCATTTAAATTAAAAATCTATTAAATTAACTAAAAGGAAAATAATAATATATCAATAAATAATATGTACAATATAGCTTCACTATTTATTTGTGTAAAATTAATTATATTTTATGTTAAACATTTATTTAAATAATTATTTTTATATAGCCAATTGGAAATCTGTTCATAGCTCATGCTATAACTCTTAGCCTTCTGTTTATGGTATTTGGTTATAATATGGAATTGCATACGAATGTAAAAGCTAGAGGATCTACATAATATATTGCTGAAATCAACGTGATAAAGTGATATACCCTTCTGTGATATTTCAACTTATTAGTGTGATTTCCCTGGAAGTATTCATCCCAACTGCGGTAAGACCTCGACAGAAAATGTACATATGTAAATAACTGGACGATATAGATCAAAGTCACGTCAGAAATACATTTTCTTTTAATTTTATTTTATATGTACATAGTTTCTTTTTTTTCCAAGCTTAAAAACTATACTTGCGAATTAATATTAGTGGGCGTGTCGTAGAATAAATATTTCTAAATATTTAAAAAATGATTAGAACTTTTGCATTTTGTTCTACATGAACTGCTTGACGATTTTATACTGATTTTTAATAGGGCTTTAAGTATTACAAAATGTAACACTAATGTAAAAAAAAAGAAGAAATAATATTGAAAAATAATATACAAATAATCATCAAACACAGAAAGACCTAGAAAGTGTTTCGAAACATCGTTTCCATTCACACCTCTTTCACCTACTGAGTAAAGCCTAAGCCTAATCACAGTGCATGCCAATGTGTGTGTGTGTGCTTCTGTCTGTGGGTATGTGGATTTCTCGAGAAGTCGGCGTCAACAGATTTGCTCCAGACGCGCACAGTTCATGTTTTGTAAAATTTCACTTTTGTAGGTCGCTGAAAATCAAAGGGTTCGACAATGGCATCGACTTATGGGACAATTAGAGTAAACATATTGCCGCAGTGAGGTAAAGCGCATTACGAACCACTTCAGGTGTTTGGGCGTTGTGGTGTCTGCTGCAGCTGAGAGGCGTTGACTTTCGAGCTGCACTGTTCGTCATATACGAGCGACTAGCCGCCCGCTTCTAACGAGCGAAAGTGTTGTCTTGACATTACAAATATAATATATATATATATATTTTTTTTTTTTTTTTTTTTGTAATCTCAGCATTGGCCTGCAGCTTGTTGTTTCTTCAGCTTTTCTGCTTTTCCATTTCGATTCGTTAATTGCATTTTTAGCATTTATAGACCTGCCTCGGGCCAGCTCCAATTTGTTGACGACAAACAGAAAACATTTTCAGCTGCTGCGATGCATCACATCACATGTCCATTGTTCAAAGAGGGGTGCAACGAGGGGTTTGAAAGGGGATCCCGCTTTAGTTATTGTCGTCTTTCAATTGCGTGAAATCGCAATTTTCGGTCTGGGATAAAAAAAAAAACTCGCTGCGAATTGGTGCTCCATAAGTATTTTCCACTGATCACACTGAATTGCCAACAATTACTTTCATTTTCACAATGCTCACGAGGTTTTTCTTTCTGGCACACATGAGATGATTAAATAAGTAAGAGTGCTCCAACTGAGGCTCAAATATTGAAAGCAATAAAAATATTAGAAATACTAGAGATCTGTATTAACAGAAAGCAGATTTAAAGAAACTCAGAACTTAATCAATGATTATTGATTTAAATAAATATTATATATAAACCAATTGGAGCTGGCAACGTGAATAAATACTTTGCAGTCTATAATGCCCGAGTGGTTTTTATATCAAAAGCCCATTGCAAGTGGGAAATCAGGCAGATTGATTTTTATTTTTTTAAAGATCGATAGATATTTCCAACTTAAATATATCGATTAAAAAATTACATTATATGTAAATATATCAAAAATATACACAATTAATGTGTTCAAAATATTTATAAATATTTTCAATTTAAATCGATCACCAACTTAAAAAAAATTATATATTATATATAGAATATATATAAATATATATAATATATGTATTATCATATAAAAAAAAAAATATATATATATATCGATTAAAGGCATCAAAAATAAACATTGAAATATTGAATTTCCATGATTAATAAGTTGGGGATGTAGAAAGATTTGCTAACTATGCAAGCTGTCATAATAAATAAACTGTTTGAATAATTTCCCAAGAGATAAATTTAAATAATTTACATAATATGAATATACATAGTTTTAAATAAACATTTTTTGTACCGTAGCTATTCGAAAAGATTTGCGCTCTGTCATTTCCATTGCCATTCTCAATGCCCGACAGCATCTTTGGAGTGCACAATTTCTCACAAGGGAACTCAATTTCAATTTCGCCACGCCCACTGCGAGCTGAGTAGCGAAGGCGTGTGTCAATTGGCAGCCATAAATCTTCATAGAATCGTTGACTCGCGGCGACAGTGTAAATTTTCATTAGGTTTTCTGAATTATTGAAATGCAATAAATCAAAATCTAGTTAACTTTAGATTAGCTATCAAAAAAGCATTGAAAGGACGCTGACAGCAAATCGTTGCGAACGTTGCCAGATCCATGTGAACGAATGCCAATTCCAAATTGCAATTATTTTCTGGGAGAAATAGCAGAAGAGAATAGAAGACGTGGGGAAGGGTAGTCAATGCAATTCTTTCGCTCTGTTTGGCATGCAGCTTCTATATCTTTTGCTGTCTCTCTCTCTCTCTCTCTCTCTCTCTCTCTCTTTGTGCTCCCTCTATCTTTCTCTCTCTCATTGTCTTGATCGCTTTCTAACTATCTTCTGTCCTCTATCGTTTTCTCTGCTCGAGCTGTCGAACGAGATAATAACCAGCAACACCCAAAAACCACCCAGTGGTTGCATGTGGCATGCGGCATGTGGCATGTGGGGCTGCCCACTCGTGTGTACAACAGCGAAAACAACTGTTGCCGTTCTTGCTGCACAATTTGCCGCTGCCTCTGCCTCTGCCTCTGCCCCTGCCGCTGCCGCTGCCGTTGCATGCAGCCAATGATTAAAACAAACTTAATTCTTAGGAATTTCTACAAAATTGTAAAACATAATTTCCACAGAAAGTTTTTCATCAGCAAGTGAGAGGCTCTCGATTCGCTAGCTTTTGTATACCCTGTAATGGGAATATATGCATAGGCAAAGGTCTACGTATGCAGTAAGATCCACTGATCTTACTCTATGATAGATTAATACTTTATTATACCCTGAACCCATTTTCAATGGGAAATCAGGGTATAATGGTTTTGTTGAAATGTATGTAACAGGGAGAAGGAGGCGTGGCAGACCCCACAAAGTATATATATTCTTGATCAGGGTGACGAGCTGAGTTGATTTGGCCCTGTCCGTCTGTCTGTCCGTCTGTCCGTATGTATGAACGCGTCGATTTCCGAAGATATAAGAGCTAGAGACTTCAAATTTTTTGTAAAATGTTCGTAATTACAGCGCGGATATCGAGTTTATCACTAAAAATCGATAACTCATCCCGATCTTTTTTTATCGATAAAAAACCTTATCGAAACCCAGTTATAAAATTATATCTTCTACACCTTTATTGCTAGAGTCTCCAAATTTTTAATGTATGCTTATATGCAATTTTTACAATTTCGGTTTTTGTTAAAATTAACCCCCCACCCTTAAATTCACCCCCTTACCCTCACTTTTGTAAAAAGCGTATTTCAAATACTAGAGACTTGTGCTTTAGCAATTACATGCATGTTATAATCATAATCTAAAAGTTTCATGAAGATCGTACGTCCACAAAAAAAGTTATTAAACAATTAAGTTCTCATAGTAAGCGCACACTGCAGCCCATGCGTGTTTATGCTTGTGTGTGTATATGTATGTAAATGTTTGTGTATGTGTGTGTGTGTGTGTGTATGTGTGTGTGTGTATGTGTGTGTATGTATGTGTGTGTATGTATGCCTGTGTGTGCGTGCGTGCGTGCGTGTGTGCGTGTGTGTGTGTGTGTGTGTGCGTGTTACTTGTGTAAGCTGAAAGTCGCGAAAAATTATTGAAATAGCTATTACTCCAAGGGTTCAGGGGATCTCGTAGTCGAGTAGTCTCGACTAGAGCTTTCTTACTTGTTTTTCTCTGCTCTTCACGAACGACTTCATTGAACAGAGGCTTTTGCATGATTATTGCTCCAGTTACCAGCGACAACAACGATAATCAACAGAATAACAGCAACAACAACAATGCCAAGAGCAATAACAACAAGAAGATTTCGCTTACAGTGAAAATCTATTTACAAATAAATAAAAGCCATAGATTTCGAACGAAAACAAAAAGAGAAACAAATTTAATTATTATAAGAATTATATAATAATAATAATAAAATTAGATTAAATAATAATGAATAAATTAATTAAATAATTTAAAATGGAATTCCTAATTATTAAATATATATATATGAGTATCGATTAATAAATAAATTCGATTAAATAAAAATAAATAAATAAATTCGTTAAAAATAAAATTATAATTTTTAAATAAATATATATTTGATTAATTTTATTAATAAGGAGGCTAACTCAAATTAAATAAATAATAAATTAAAAATAATAATAATAATAAATACATTTATGTATATAATATGATAATATGATAATTTCCTTAATAATTAAACAAAAATTCTGTTTTTAAATATTCGTATATATTATAAATATGCTCTTCTGTAAAAATATTACAAATAAAATATGAATAATATATATGTATTCGTATTCATTAACCTGTTAGATATTCTGTTTCTTGTTTCTTCTTCTGTTAAGAATGAAAATACTCAAAGAAATATTAGCAAATTGAAAACTATTTATAGTAAATGTGAACGTTGTTGCTGACGTGTGAAATTAGCTTCGTCTTGTCGCAGGTGAAATGATTAAGCCTCTTAAAGTGGCCATTGCTATTGGTAATTCAGTCTCGAGTCTGGCCATGACGTTCGCTTCGATTCTTGCGCACGAGTTTAGCGAATTTCACTACATCAATCAATGCCACACGGCCAGGCAAGCTTGAGAAACAATTAGAATAATTAACCATTGAATGGTGTCTGTGTGTTTGTGTGTGTGTGTATGTGTGTGGGCCAACAGCAACAGGTCTTCCAGTCAGTCTTCCCGTCCCCGCTAGTCACCAAGTCTCGAACCCTGTCTCTGTTGGTCCATTGGACAAGGTCAGCTCTGGCGTCAGGCGACGAATGGCAATAGTTACACGAGCACGGCTTCAAAAGTTATGCTGTTGTACCTTTTTACAAGTTCGTGTTAATTAAGTCTAGAAAAACATTTGCCATTGTTCATGTCCAATACAGAAGTCATAGGAGACAGCCAGAGGAGACGTTCAGCCCGACTAAGCCATACTCTGTTCATAGATGAAAATGAATATGCACAGCGTGCATTCTTGACAAAGTTAACAAAAAGTGGATAAACTCTAATCTAAGCTGTGCCAAATGCATTCTAAATAAAATATTCTTTTAGAATTATTACTATATAATTAAATTATTTTTCATAAAGTTAGGCCCATCAATAGACAGGTTCAGCAATAGAATTTTCAACTGAGTATAACTTAGTAAGTCTTGCCAATCGAAGATGATGAATTAGAAATTACGGGATCTAAAATTTAATAAATTGTATTATTTTTCACATTATTACATATATTATATTTAAAAAAATTAATTATTAAACTTTTTTCATTTATATTCATTTTTTTATTTAATATAAATATTAAGTTTTTAAATTATATAATTAAAAAAAAAGAAATGTATTTATTAAGTTTATTCATGAACATTTTTTATTTATTATTGATTTATAAAATTTATATGTATAATTAATTTTATTTTTGAAATTCATTTAATAAATTTCTTGACATTATTTAACAATGTAAATTAAATTATACTTTTAATATATGTATAAATTTAATAAATTAAAAATATACGCATATTAAATCTAAAAAGTATGTATATATACTCAAATTATTATTTTCTGTATTATTTATTTCATTTATTTATCATGAAGTTCATTCATTTAATGTATTTATTAATATATTGGTAAAACGGTTTTATTTATTATTAGTATTGAATTTGGGTTAGATTTCTTTAAAGCCTTTTTAAGACTTAAAATTGACAAGGATATTGTGTGAACGATGTTACAATGATCAAAGATGTGAGTGTCGATTGGTGAGAACTTTATGAAAGAATGGATATGAAATGAGACTATGAACCATGAACTATGGACGAGTGTGGTGATTTCGCAAGGGTAGAATGAACAATGATTATATTCGATAAATGTGATGGGAGATTATCGTCAGTTTCTCCCGTCTTCTTCTGTAACCGATCCGCCTGGTAAGCGTTTAAATATGGGAGACCCGTTCACTGTGATAAATATGTTGATTTTTTTGATTCCGTAAAAGTGCAGTCAATATCTCAAAATGTCAATATGTAAACAGACAACCTGCTTTAGAGCAGGTTCGCCTCACTCTAAGTCCTGTCAATTGTGGATAATTTCTAATTATTAATAATAAATAATAAAAAATTAATTACAGAATTTGCTTAGATCTTTCTTTATCTTTATGGTACTTTATATTTATCCTATAGTACTCCATTGATTTTCTTTTATTTATTATTTAAGAAAGATTGGCTGCCTCCATCGAATGCCAACTTCTCCAAATTGCACAAAACCAATATACTCGCTGTGATGCGGTGAGTAGAGTGTCGCGTAAAACAAAAAGAAAAACTGTGAATGACTGTAGACTCAAAGAATTTCAATGCCCTCCAGACAGCCGTACACAATTCCCAAGTTTGTTTTCTGTGTCTTACTTTGAACTTGAAGCTGACGTCGCAACTTCTTCTGATTGTTGTTGTTGCTGTTGCTGTTAATGTTGCTGGTGTTATACTTGCTGTGTTGCGGTTGTTGTTGCTGTTGCTGTTATTGTGGAGTTCAAGCAGCACGCGATTAAGTCGTAATTTGTAAACATTTTTAAGTGAGGTGTTTGGGTCAAGTTGACGACGATGTTGTCGATGTAGACACCGTTGATGGCAGTCAAGTCGAAGGCTCTCCAGCAGTGCACCAGCAATTGTTCTCAATCACTCTTGAAACCACGCTGGATCAGCACTCCCGATGCGGTCGAGGTGTCATTTGTCTATCTATTGTGATGGGAAAAGCGCCGACAACTCGATAACAATAATAATAATAATAATATAATAGTACGATAAAGAGAAAGTTACGTCGATCATCATCGACTTCCGTCCGCATGAGTTGCGATTGTCTGAGTTATGTGTGTAGGATCCATAAATAATTCTATTCGATGTATAGATTTAATTAGGCTAGGAATATGAATAAATTTCTAATTGTGATAAATTTGGTAATATTTCAACTCTTTATGGGTTAATTATATTATACATTATTTAAACAACAAATATATTTTAGATAGTCTTACATAATTATTAATCACTGCTCAAGTTAAAAATTAGTAAGACCTTGGCAGTCGGGCATTATCGACTGCGACATACTCATTCACTTTCACTGCATTTAATTGTTTGCATAATAAAATGTAATAAATAATTAATATCAATTATAAGTGAAGAGTACCTAAGGAGACTCTAGTCAGATATTCAAAGGAAGAACACCACCAATCGAGCCTTCAGTTTATATTCGTATGAGACAGAGTTGAAATCGATTTGTTACTAAATTATTCAGAGTATATAAACTACATCATTTCATTAAATAAAATATTATTAGCGCTTCACATATGTATATGTATTATATATTATATGATTTTATTAACAATTATTAATATGTGTATAGTGATGGCATGATTAATCATATCACACGTAATAATCGATTATTTTCCTTCCATTGTGATTAGTTGAAACCATAATTAATAAATTTGTGTTTGCCATCACTATATGTATTTAATATATAATTTGATTTATTGAAAATAAATTATGCTCTTTGCTCTCGTAAACTAGCGCGTTTAAGAGATCAAAGTTTAAGTGGCTTTTGGGTGTTGTTAGCGCCATCTATATGTCAGGACTTGTTGAGGCTAGGCAACCTACTTTATAGGCTACTCTATATACTACTCTCTAGGCTACTGTCTAGGCTACTCTCTAGGCTACTCTATAGGCTACTCTATAGGCTACTCTCTAGGCTACTTTATAGGCTACTCTATATACTACTCTCTAGGCTACTCTCTGGGCTACTCTATAGGCTACTCTATATACTACTCTCTAGGCTACTCTATATACTATTCTATAGGCTACTACATATGCTACTCTATAGGCTACTCTATATACTATTCTATAGGCTACTACATATGCTACTCTATAGGCTACTCTACAGGCTACTCTATAGGCTACTCTATATACTACTCTATAGGCTACTCTATAGGCTACTCTATAGGCTACTCTATAGGCTACTCTATAGGCTACTCTATAGGCTACTCTATAGGCTACTCTCTAGGCTACTCTATAGGCTACTCTATAGGCTACTCTCTAGGCTACTTTATAGGCTACTCTATATACTACTCTCTAGGCTACTCTCTGGGCTACTCTATAGGCTACTCTATATACTACTCTCTTGGCTACTCTATAGGCTACTACATATGCTACTCTATAGGCTACTCTACAGGCTCTTCTAAAGGTTACTCTATAGACCACTCTATAGGCTACTCTATAGACTGCAATTTAATAATTCAAACTATTATCAATGTAGAATAGACTACTCAAACCAGTCAATTTATATTTTCCTATTTGCAAAAGTAAGCTTGTGTTTTCATATTTTCTTTAACTACTTCAATTTATTCCCACATATCGCTTTACGAATTCATTTGGAATTTTTGGGCAATTGCCCACCTTTGGCTGGATTGCAGCAACTCGCGTGGCGATTGGCTGCACATTAATTTTTTTGTTTGTGTTTTTTTTTTTGCTTTTTTGACTGTTTGCCCTTTTTTCTAAACATGTGCACAGCTGTAGTTGCTGTCGTTTTGCAATCGAAAATGATTGGAGCTGAGCTGTTTGGCCGGTCTTATGAAATTACCATGCTCAGCCCCGTTCAGCATCCCAGCATCCCAGGCAATCATCATAGCCAAAGTTGGACACACACGTGTCCGTTGGCCATTGCACCCATGATTTGGCCCATTGTTGTTGTTGCTGTTGTGCAATGGCAAAGGAAAAAGAAAAAAAGTGAAAATCATAACTGCTAATTGTATTTAAATGCAATTGGCCCACTGTGCACGCTGCTTACATCATTCGAGAAGGTTTGGCAACGGGCAACTGGCCCGGTTGGGGTGAGGGGGGCAGTGAGGGGAGTGGGCCCTGCTATTAACTTGTTGCTGTCACTTTCCCAATTTCGAATTGGCTTCGAATGGGATATAAAAAATGCAATTAGAAACACATACGAAACGCATTTGCCATTGGCTTTTGGCTTGGGGCTTTTACCTTGCATTGGCCACAGCGCTCGCACACTTAATTGAATTTGTTTTTTATCGCTCTTTATCACCTGCTTGTTAGTAGGTTTCGCTTGTTGTTGTCATCTGTGCTCTCTGGGCGGCTTTACGATGGCCTCGCCTGAGCTGCGCATAACCCGCTCAGCCGTCGAGACTCCCAAGAATCTCAGTCCGAAACTGAATGCGAATCTGAGTCAGCTTGATGCTGCTGCTGTTGCTGTTGCTCTTGCAGCATCCCGCTGAGTTCTCTTACTTACTTTGAATGATTTATTTGCAGCTGTGTTAGTCGCAGCAACGCACTCGCTGCTCGCACTTCGCCTTTATTTAGAAAGAGAGTGGGTCAAGTGCAGCCAAAAGTGAAATTAATATTTGATTCCCTTCCATAAATCGAGTCTGCTCACTTTTTAATGAACGACTTCGACTCGATCTCGCTAAAGTCTAATCTAGTTTATTTATCGATTGCTTTTTAAGAAGTTTAAGTGTGTTTTTTTTTTTTCATTTTGAAGCAAACCCAACTTGCAGATACTCATCATCATATGCATATGTACATATGTATTAAATTTAATGAAATACATATACATATGTAGTAAATTGAAATATATAAAATCTTTAAATATTTTTAAGAAATATCACGAGCATTGCATTTTAATAATGTACATAGAAATTTTATTTTTATTGGTTTTTGCTTTTTATTTTTAATATTATTTTTTTTTTTTTAATGTTTTATATATGATTTTTTATTTTTTTTCCATTTGCATTTTTAAATTATATTTTAGGTATTTTTATTTTATTTTTTATTATTTATTTATTTGAATTTGTTTTGTTTATTTAATATTAATGACGGTTGCTAGAATTTCGCATGTTTTTTTTTTAGAATCCTAATTCTCAGCAATAAGTTCAGTCGAATTTAATTATTGCATAGAGAAACATAAATAAACACTTATTTTCTCATCAATTTTGATTGCTAATTCATTAAATAGATATGGTATTCTTTTCGCCCAAGGCCAAACATGCGGCTTAAACAAAAAACAAAAAAAAAAAACCTGGAGTTAATAATTATTATTTAAAAATCTTAAAATGTTAATTTGAATATCTATTTTTGGATATTCTGTTTATAATAATTTTATAAAGTACTATAAACAATATATAAATAAAATTTAAAAAAAAAAATTAAATAAATAATGAAGAACAAACAAAAATTATTTAAAAAAAATAACATAAATAATAAAAATTGAAAAAAAAAATACTTGAAATAAAACAAAATATATATATGTGAAAGTAATGCATCGCATCCACATTACAGGGTATCATGGAGTGAGCACTTGCTTAGAACTCACACGCAGTTGGCTTTGCATGTTGGTCGGCTGCATTTCGATTTGAAATTGCTCCAACGATTTATAATTAATTTTTTCGCTTTTGCCAGCAGGTGCACAAATTGGAGCTGCACCACAGCAACCCACATACGGGCGGCATTCGACATTCGAGTGCAGAGCACTAGATACTTTATAATGGTGACTGTCCACACACACACAACCACACGCACACACACACACAGACACATTGGAAGCTGGACATGTGGTCCAGGTGCGACTACTCGACGACTGGGCGGCAATTGCGTGTCGCTGTCTGTGTCTCAATCTTCGTCTTCGTCTTCGTCTCGCTATTCAATTTGAAATGCCCCGCACTGAACAGAAAAATCATTAAAAATGCGCCAATGGAAAATAAATCCCTGTTCATTTGACTGTCACGTCAAATAAATCATAAGACACGCCAAATACCCAAAAACTGAAGAAACTAAACTGAAACTGAAGGAAAAAATATGTTTTCCAGCAAGTGAGAATTTTACAGACGGGCGTTATCGACTACTGAATACTTCTTCACTGTCCAGAGGCTACCAGAATCCTCTTCGGTTCGCCGCGCCCCAATTGTATATAGAGGATGCCAATAGTAATTTAGTGTTTTGCTCTATAGCTCCTATCGGATAATGATTGATACATTTGAGAAGGGTATTCTGGCATTCGATGCTTCGGCTTCCACTTATATGCCATAGTACAAAACCAATATACTCATTTCACTTAAGGAAATGAGTATACAAAATAGTAGCTGACTAGGAAACCAGCACGCGGATTCGCATTTGCGTGCTGTCTGCGTGCGGCTCATGAGCTTTTCCAGCGCTTGATGAAGAGTTAACGGTAAATTATGCTGTTGTCGCCTTGGCCGAAAAGTAAGTCTCCCTGTCTTTCACCCTCTCCCCCCCCCCCCCCCCCCCCCCCCCCCCCTCTCTCTCACTCTCTTCCGATTCGCTGCACTTTCCCAAACCGAATCGAACAACCGGTCATGTCAATTGGCCAGCAGATAAGCTCCAGTCCCCAGTCCCCAGTCCCCCACTTTGACTGGGACTACGCCGCGTATACGCAATGTTAAGTAGCCAAAAGTTGCTTAAGTTGCCAAAGTGGCTGCCAGCGCAAGTCACATGTCAGGCGCCGTCATTTGTTGTTTTTTTTTTTTTTTTTTTTTTTTTTTATATACATACATATTTTCTTTTTGGCCAACATTTTGTGCAACATTTTCCAATTTCAATTTTCCATTTTCTATTTACAATTTTCGTTTTTCGTTTTTCATGTTAATGAAACGCTATTTCCTAACTGAACGCTGTTTGTTATTATTCACGCGCTTGGAGTCCATTATCAAAGCGGCACTTGATAGAAGTTGGCATGCAGCTAGTCGACTGGCAGATGCTCTAACCATTTTGCCTAAGGCATACACTGATTAATATCGATATATATCGAGTATTTCATTCGATTACCTTAACTCTCAGGTAAACAAGCTAATATTGATATATAAGATGCGGCTTCATATCTGAATAGGGACATCTCTCTATAATCTTTATACATCTAACATATTTTAGTATTTTATTATTTATTCGATTACTTTAACTCTCAAGTGAACAAGCTATTTTTCCTTTGGATGCAGCTGTCTGTTAGTTCTAATATCTAAAAAATTCTTATAATTTATTGTAATTCTAATTAGAAATAATACTTCTAGTTTTTCATACAGAAATTTCATACACTTTTAGTGTTTGTAGCTCGAAAAAATATTACGATATATTCAATTTAGCTTTGATGTTCAAACTCAAATAGTTTTCCAAGTTGAGCTACACTTAAACCCAAAATAATATATTATATATGCGTTCTAGATGTTCGTTTATATTTTGCATTACTTAGTGTATAACTATATATCTTCTTAAATCGTAGAACTTTATAGTGCCACAACACATTAGGATCTATCCATTCAAGGTTACTCATTTGGTATTTGTCATATATTATATATATATATATTTGATATATACGACTTTTTTCTATGAAATATTATCCACTGCATATGATATATCCCTTTAATCGGACCAGGGATTGTTGAAAGCTCATGAATTTGAAGATCAGGATTAAACCAGGCAGCACTTTTCAAGATAATCAACGCATTTTTGCTATGATCATATGGAAGAAAACATAACTGGAGCTGTTCGATCATACTGCTTCATTAAGAAACCGTAGAATTGCCCCAGTTGCCATTCAAATTCGTGTCGCAGCTATAAAAATAATATGTGTTTAACTATTTTGCCAGATATTCTGTAAAATCCGGCAAGGGTATTCAGTAGTCGATTAGGCTCTTAATCACTGAACAAAAAAAAAACATAACATTTAATTCATAGATCTTGTTCGATGTTCAATACCAAAAAGTGATTAAGTCAACTCACAGCAAATCTTTGAATTCTGAGATAACTTTTAGATAGGGTATCAAGTAGTCGTTGAGGTCGTTTTTCAATTTTCATAGTACGGGGAAACAAAGTAGCATTCGTGGCCGTTGCCGCTGACGTTGTGCACACACTTGGCAAGCATTTTCACTTTCACAAAGGTCTATGGACGACTCCCCGATTTCCTCGAGTTGCTCCCCTCTCTCCCATTAGCTCTCTGTCTGTCTCTTTCTCTGTCTCAGTGTGCAATTCGCTGCTCTCTGCAGCGCGCGAATCGACGGCAAATTGGTACCAGCCATAGACTGTCAGCCGTCGATTTGCGGCGTTTTTCACGAATTTTTTTTCGAGTCTTATGGGAAATTGTTCGCAGGTGGCTGCCGTCCGACAGGCAAATGGTCAGAGATCGGCCGCTTGCTTGGCTGGTTTGCTGGCTTACATGGCTCACCATGCCCGCTCAGCCCATGGCTGGCTAGGCTTACGCCCATGTCTGGGTTTTTTCTTTATTTTTTTGGCAGTGCTTCCTCATTGTGTGGAAGCGTTGCTGCCAATGGGATTTTGATGAGTGAGTTTTGGAACTGATTCCTTAATTAACTACCGCATGAAACGGAAACCGAGTGCTGGACATTTGAATTATAGAAGATCATATCGGGCAATGTGTGGGCTGCAAAGATCGAAGTAAATTGATATATAGGCAGATGCCTAGATGCCAGGTGAAGAGACGGCTCTTTACTGACTCTTCGAATAGGGTATCTTTCGCAGAGTGACTGCCATTAGTTAGTGCCTTAGACTCTCACACTAAGCTTCTAAATTGAGAAGAAATTCTCGATTGCGAACAGTCGAAGCTGAGAGATCTGAGTTAATTAATTGGCATAGATATCATACAGCTATTTAATAGAATGCTCACTAGATAAATAAATTATTTTGACAGAGTTTCGAACGGAATTTGGAAACGAGATTTACACTTGGCTTTTCCAAGTGGAAAATAATTGAACCTAGATGAATCAAATTCGACTCCCAGGCTAGCATAAACATAATATATTATTGTCTAGTCTAAAATCATTCCTAATAAAAATATTGTATATATATATTAATATGATAGTGATTGACAAATGACAAATTTTACTATTTTACTACTATTTAAATAAAATAATTAGATGATAAAATAATTAGAAAATTAATCGAGTTCTTCAACAGAATTCCATTTTAATATTTGCATTCTATTTATATACATAAAAAAAAAAACTAAATTTAAATATTTTGAAAAGTTTTCTTTTTTTTTTTTAAGTTATTCAAATCATAAAATAAATCACATTAAATGATTTTCAGTTACCCTATCATTAGTCTATTGCTGGCTGTCATCTCAAGTATTTAATTTTCAAACGTTCCTGGAGCGCATTTCCATACTTCAGAAATATGAAATAATTATATTTTCATGAGATATAATTCCAAAAATCCCTTCAAATATTTAAAAATATTTTATTTGTTTTTAAGATGCCACATTTATATTAAATAGCTCACATTGATCGACTTGTAGTTACCATATTATTGGACTTAAGAGAGAGAGAGAGAGAGAGAGAGAGAGAGAAAGCGAGAAAGGGAAAAAGAAAGGTAGAAAGGTAGAAAGGACAGAATGAGAGAGAGAGAGAGAAAGTGAGATAGAGAGAAAGAGAGAGAGAGAGAAGACAGCGGCAGAATGAGAGAGAGAGTGAGATAGAGAGAAAGAGAAAGAGAAAGAGAAAGAGAAAGAGAGAGAGAAAGAGAGAGAGAGAAAAAAATAAAGTAAACCCTTTTTTTTCTATATTCATCTAACCCTAGCTAAAGAACTTTTCCACTGTCCGTCATCTAATGAATGCACACATCGAGCATGCAGCGTGGATATTTAATTTCTACAGGGTATTCGCATTTGTATACCGCCCCTTTGACATCATAATTCATTTCATGTAGCTTACGGCTGTCCGGCTGCCGTTTAATAAACACGAGACGCAATTCGAACATAAATCTTCTCCTTTCCAGCATATTTGAAAAGTTCTCAATGCCTGCGAGCTGCTTCTAAGCAACGGCTAAGAAATGCCGACGCTTTCAGCTATTTCCGCGACTAGACAAATATTTTGATTAGGTTTTCTCTCTCTCCCTCTCTCTCACACTCTGGTGCGGCGTTAGAATTAAAAATAAATTAATCAAGCGGACACAAAACGTGACAAAAGACCAAAATATCCAAAACGCCAGCAGAGGAAGGCGTTGCCACGCCCAATCCACATGAAATTGTGTTTCGAAGTGGAGTCAATGCACCTTAAAAAATAAACGGTAAAAGGACAATTGGAAAAACATTGGAAACAAAAATTGTGAAATTTTTTTTTTTTTATTTCAAATTTTATTTTTATGTTTTTTTTTCTACTTTTATAAATTAGCATAGAAAAGTGAAAGTGTGATTCGGTTCGGTGTTTGGCGGCGGTTGCTGTCTGCAGCTGCAATCAATTTAATATGTAGCAACAACAACAACAACAACAACAACACTAACTGCGACAACAAGTTTGAATGTGGCATGCGGCATGTGGCATGTGGCATGTGCAGCATTTTGAGCCTCGCCCGTTTTAGTTTTCCAGCTTTGAGAAATTCGCGCAGTCGCAAAAGGGCGCAAAAGCTGAAATTGAAAATTGCGGAAAAAAATGAAAATTTAAATTAAATGGAAAGTCGAAATTTGTAATATTCAAATGAAGGCTTGCAGAAAATTAATAATAGTCAAATGCAAGCTTATTAAAATATAGTTCGAAAATAAAATTGAGTTTCTAAATTTTCAGACCTAGTCTCAGAATTTCGCATACTTTATACAAATTTCGATTTTTGTTGTTTACCAGATATCCATAAGGATAAACCCACGTCCAACCCCTTTGCACAAGGGTATTTTAAATGTGATATGACAAATATATGTAAGCATATACATATATATATGAATACCATTCCCATTCACATTTCGAGACTTTGATTACGAAAGTCCATCTAAAGGAAAACTTATTCAACAAATAAATTTCTATAAAATGGCTCCCATTGCTGACCTAGCGCTGTTTATGTGTGTGTGTGTGCATTAGTATGCCTGCATGTTGTTTCTTCTTTATAAGCAAAAAGTCGTAGTATAATAAGTGGAATATGGATTATTCAAAGTGTTTAGTAGATCTCTTCCAGAGCACTCTTACTTCTTTCATATCTGATTGCTTCTGTCATATATATCCTATAATATTTAAATATTAATCACTAATTGTGAGAACAACTAAAAACTTATAAAAAATTTAGAAACAACATGAATAAATTATCAAGCCAAATCTTAGATTAATTCTAATCTATAATAAATAAGTTGTAAATCAAATCAAATTGAAAAATTATTCAAGTAAGAAATAAATCAAACCCTAAACCTTAAATACATAAAATCCTAGTGTATACCCATATATGTGACTTCTCAAGCCATTGATTTTTTTTACCATATACAAACTTACAAATGGTCAGATTTAACTTTCGTTCACCTAATTCGTAATTTGTTTTCCGTTTTTTAGATTCTTCCGCATTCTCGGCAAAACAATTAAAACTCCCTCAGCGCAAGTGTATAAAAATATCTGGGGAATTGGGTTTTACATTGTCTCCAATTTTTGTTGTTGTTTTTTTTTTCTGTTTTGTGTGCCGCTGAGACGCGCGTGACTCGATTGACATTTGAATGCGAGTGCTAAATGGGAAAAAACCAAACCGATCGTCAGCCAACAGTTACAACAACAACAACAACAACAGTAATAGAAAATCCAATATGCTGTAATCCATTTCGCAGGTATTTTCACAATTATCAAAGCAAAATTTTTGATCAAACATAAACAAATAAATAATTCCTTATCATCTAATGCCTTGAATAGGTAAATATTTTAATTTATTAAGGTAAACAGAATTCTATAGAATATATATATATTATATTTATATAAGAACGAAGAATATTGAATGCTGAATTCTGATTCCGTAAAATGGGAAACTCTGTAAATAAACACTTTCCCATAAAATTCTATGTGCACTATTGTTTATTTCTAGTAGAATGGACGATCTCTTGTGAGTCAATGATTTTATAATAAGTACAGATTTAAATTTAGATTTAATAGATTAGATTGAAATCACAAAGTTTTAAGATAAGATCGATCAGTTTGAATTATTATAATATCGAATCAGAATAAGAAGAAAATTAGTTCCAGAATCAATCTTGGACTTTATAGATCTGATATAGTCTAATCTGATATAATGTAATATATACAATTCAATATAATATCAGTTTGTTCAGCTACTGTAAGGATTCAAATTTTAGATTCAAATTTAAATTTTTAATATTTAATTATTATAATATTAAAGATATATAAAAATGAGATTTTACCAATCAAAAGTTAGTTCTAGAATCAAACTTAGCTTTTATGGATATGATAAATAATCTGAATTCTCTGCCACACAATATACTCTCAGTTTCTTCGGCTACTGTTGGGTCTTCTATGCCTTTGGGTAGTGTACTCAAGTCGACTTTCCGGGTGCGCCAACATCCCAAGGCGTCAGTCAAAATATTTGATGGAGTGCTTCGCTGCCCTTGCGAGACGCAAGCTGTGCGACGCCTTCCACTGCCCCATCACCCCTCTCCTTCTAAATTCATCTCCTCACCCTGCCCCTAATCGAGCACAATTAATCAACTGTTTTTTTTTCAGCTTTCTTTGTTATTGTTGCGCGGCTTGAAGATGCGTAAAAAGGGTTCGTCTCGCTCTTTGTCTCCGTCTCTCGTACTCTCGCCCTCTCTCTGTCAATTCTTCACTTCCTCTCATCCCATCTCGTTCCTTCTAATGCTCTCTGCTGCTGCTGTTGCGGCTGCTGCTGTGGCGGCGCACTTGAAAATTTGTTGTCTGAGGCTCTTAATGAAGCGTACAGTAAATGGTTATGTTAATTATATGTTGTAGTTGTTGCGGTTGTTGTAAACAAATCGTTTTGGGATACTTTTCCTGGCACTGATTTTCCACAACATTTTCGATTTGATACAAATGATAGGCAAAGGTCAAAAGACGCATTAGTTCAAGTTAAGAACAGAGTTTCATATATACGGGCATTGATTAAAGGCAATTAAATTTGTTATTAACAAATGTAAATGTATTAGTAAGGCAAACTCTTATACATTGAATTTTCTCAATTCAATCGGTTCGATTGCAGCGGAATTTAGCTGTTTTATGGCTAAACTGACTCTCAACAACAACAACAGTTTCGCTGTCAAACCAAGTTTGAAGCAGTCGAAACAGCTGATTGAATCGATCGGCCGCCAGCTCGTTGCTGAGCGTACTCGTATAAGAGAGCGCTGTTGTGATGTCAGAGTGTTGCGTTTGCTTACGCAGAAGCAAGAAGCACGCACATATGCACAGGCTGTATAAGTGCATACGTTTCATACTAAACGACTCAGTATGCTCAGTGAGAGTAACGGTATCTTTTAAGCATACTGAGTATGTAAGCTATTATTATTGTGGTTTTGTTATATTAGCAATTCATAGCTGTATGTGAAGAGAGCCTCAACGTTGTCCTCCACCGTTGCGTTACCTACCACACACTTGCTACTATGTATTTTACACAGCATTAGGCACTCTCTCGGCTTTGTCGTCTCTCTCTCTCTCTCTCTCTGTCTCTCTGTGTTGGTCTCTCTATCGTGTTTGTTTTTGGCGCTCGACTGGTTGCGGCTCGACTTGTTGGGGCAGCCGTGTCAGTGTCGTGTATGCATTCGAACCGATTCGTTGTGCCGAGAGCAGCATTTACAAAGTGCGCGTCAGATTCCAGCAACACTTCCAGCCCGTGTGTATTTTGTTGGTGTCCGATGAAGAAGAAGCCAAGTGCAAAACAAAATTGAATAATTTTTTAGTGTGTGCGCGCGTGTGTGTGAGAGTGTGTGCGTGTGTGTGTGTGCGGTCTATACGTGTATGTTGTTATTCGCATTCGTATTTATTTTGCTTGCTATGCCAAAAAATATAAAGTTTGATATCAAAATCTAAAGGGCAAAGCTAACGTGCATAACAGTTGGCGAAGGAAATATCGTGAATTGTAACGGGAACGGTTGGCTGATTCAGCTGAATGTTCTGCTATTTTTAGAGCAATTAGGAAAGAAAAACAACAACAACAGCAGCAGCAGTAACGTTAAAGCCGAGCCGGCTGCTGCGCCGCATCGTCTGTTAAACAAGAACAACAACAACGACAACGAAAATAACAACAGCAACAGCAACAACTGCGTAGCTGTTCGGTCGCATTTGCATAAATATGTAAGGCTGTCCCGTTCTCCGCCCCGCCCGCTGCTACGATACTCGCCCTGCGGCCAACGTTATCAAGTGTCGAAAAATAAATAAAAATAAAAGAGTAACAAAAAAAAGAAGTAAATTGTGCAAAATTGTTAAAATTTGGCTCAGCATTTTGCATTGGCGTGCGCGTACGTGCGTGTGAGCGAGAGAGTCCAAACAGTGTTCGTGTGTGTGTGAACGCAATGGCGCTCAGCCCTGAGCTTCAATTTGGCTGCTGAGCAGAGCAGAGCAGAGCTCAAAGCTTGTCGACAGATTCTAAGTTGAAAACCGTGCAGCAGAAGCTGAGCGAATATCCCAAAATGTCAACAACAACGATAACAGCAACAGCAACAACAACAGCCGCAGCGGCATCAGCTGCAAATGCGGCGTCAACTTCGGCTGCGTCGCCCCCGCCAAATGTGAGCGGCGGACGCATCGCCGACTGTCGTAAATTCTCACCAAATATATTCAACAAGAGCAAATGCAGCCATTGTTTTCGTCAGCGAGAGGAGCACAGCGCCGCCGCCTTGGAATGCAATAGGGTGAGTGATCGCTTCAGTTCGATGTGTGTGTGTGTGAGTGTGTTAAAGCATATACATATATGTATGTATGCGTATGCGAGCGGGGGGAAGAAGAGTTCAACTAGTTTCGCAGATTAATATATAAATTTGGGGCTCCCACTTGCTCTCTCTCTCTTTCGCATTGTGTAAATTTATTGTTAGATGCAGTTTGTATATCTTGTGGGATGTTTTTTATAGACTTGTAGCATAGTCCATAATGGTTTTCCTATGTAGTTTAAATGGGATGCTGCTGTGATCCAATCTGTTTATGCATGTACTCCAATTCTTTTAATCTTCTCAGATATTTATGTGTGTAGGTAAATAGTCATTGATGGTTTTTGAAAGTGTTCCATATCAATCCATAGATCTATATAATATGGAATTTGAATTTTATCTATTATCACTATCTAGTATAAATAACGAGCTTAGCACGATCGATTGCTAAACTTCTCAAATTTTGTATTTTTGTAATATATCATAAAATCTATAGATCTATAAGTATACATAGAGTAAATTAAGAAGTTCTGCTCTCACATCTATTCAAATTATAGTATGTTCGATCGAATAAATATTAAAATTTTTCATTTTTATGAACACATAATTTAATTTATTTTAATTTTGATCTCCCATCATTTGCATTTAATATATGTATAGCTTCAGTACGACCGATCGATCGATCCATTTTCATTTGAAAAGTTTTTCCAATTCGTCGACTTTCACAAAAGAGGTTCAGATTTTCTTGGGCATTATTTATTTCATGTCGTAAATTTTTTTATGCTATTAGCAACGACTCTCTTAACTTTATTAAATACAAATTCCAGCTTTAAAAAAATAATAATAGTAATAAACGAATCGCAGTATAAAATACGGATTTACACAGCTTCGTTTTGGGGTTTTGTCGTTAACGTGAAACGATTTTCACTTTTTTCCAGGGCCCGGCCCGAGGCGAACACTCGCCCAAAAATATCTGTTTGGCATTGTCGACTTTATGTTTTCTATGCTTTGATTGGTTTTTGTTATTTTAATTAGTTTTCAGTGGCACATTCCGAATGGCCATTTATTCTAAGAAACGAAACGAGATGAGATGAAAAAGGGAGAGTTTTTTTCTTTTTCTTTTTTTGTCTCTTTTCATTTCTTTTGTACTGCCGCTCACCTTTTCGTAGGTTGTCTTAGCATTGATGCCATAAAAAGTTGAAGCTGAAGCGATTTCAATTTGAGAATTTCTCTGCTGCGCATTACAAGCAAGTGAACAATTAATATATGTAGTATAAAGTGAACTCCATTCCTAAATGGAGAAATGTCTAGAAATATAACAGAGCTCAGCTCTATACGAAAATGACGAGATGTCCATATATGAAACATGCATATAAAAAAAATGCAGATCTTATAACTCAAAAGGATCCTTAACTTGAATATATTTATCGATCGATTTAGATCGACGCAAGAATATACTTAGTTGTATATTGATACATAATTTGTACTTAGGGTCTGCCGCACCTTATGCACACTGTTATTCATATTTGCACAAAAATTTTACGGAATTTCTAGAATTTTTTACATAAACTTGCAAAGTATCATTGTACATTGTACTTCAATTTTCACACTGTCATGATATATTATTCCAATGAATGTATATATATAATATATATATACATAAGTATATATGTATGTGATGACTGGTCATCTATCTTATCGCATGATTGATAAAAAATTTTAAACTTTAATATTGTCACATGAATGTTTTAATATCAAAATCAATTCAATCTATTTTTGAGAAGCTTTCAGATAAAGTTTTCGCAAAGTTGTCAAAAATTATATGTGCACAAAGATAATATAAATATATAAAATAATAATCGAACAAGTATATAAAAAAATATAAATACTAAAGTACTAACAAATAAATTAAGTATGCAAAAATGGAATGCATAAGAATAATATATTATATAATAAAATTAAAAATGATATTTAATTAGGAGGTAAACTACTTAATTTTTTTTTATTTCAAAAATTATGAAATAATTAAGTAAATATATAATTGATCTACAAACTAGGTAAGCACGTAAAGCGAATACAAATAATTAGTGTTTTCAAATTTGTAATCTAAAAAGAAATCAAGAAATACAAAGCATAACAGTAAAGAAATTTTGTATACATATATGGTATTACGTTAATCTGTTATTGCTAGAAGTATATCAGATTTCCACAGACTAGCCCAAACCGTTGTCGATCAATTGTGATCTGTTTATAGAAAAGCAAATATCGAACCTCTACCGGTTTAATATTTCTAAACGCATATTTATACAGTTGGTGCTAAACAAGTTCCGTTTGTTGACTCAAATGAGTTTCTATTGAAATGGGCTGTGGATCAGCTTACCCCACACGCATGTAAATAAATATCTGCTTGGGTTCGTTGGGGGGACGGTGGAGATCGGCTGCGTGGCTCCGTGTCTGTAAACAGGTGATATTCGGTAATTTTGAAAAGAGCTGCGTTTCAGGGCCTCGGGGTCTACGACTTCCTCAACAACAGGCCAGAGAGACTCTGGTGGTGCTGTGCTAATTTCTGGGGGTCATTCGACCGATTCTGTTCGAGTCGAAGTCGGAATCGGAGATGTAGATGGAGATGGGGGCGATGGAGACGGAGTTGGAGATTGAGTCGATGTACTACTCTCTCACGTCAAGTGTTCTACTCATGGACACGTTTAAAGCGTTTGGCTAACAGCTTTTTTGTCGGCGGCAAAATTGATTTCTACACTTAGCCCACAAAAAGCATTTCGTTTCGCCTCGAGGCGTTTGTTTTTTTTTTTTTTTAGATTTTTATTTTTATTTTTTTTTTATTATTATTTTATAAACTGTAGTTCACATCAATTAAAATTATGCCATTTGCCACGAGAGACAAGCGAAACGGCATAAATTTATACAGCTCTTCAAAGTTTTCGACACACAGAATTAATTGCGCTGCCTCAGAGTCCCAAGAAGAAGAAGAAGTGACAACAAATATTCGGTCAATGAAATCTGTTAAGAAAAACTTTTTCTCATTGCCCCGACCAAAATGAACAACCTCACAGAATCGTTGAAACACGAGAAAAGCAACGAAAAATAATTCGGGTCAAATGCTAAAAATAAATTTAGCTCAAACACACAAATTACAGAATATTAAAAGAAAAAACTTGACATGGCGCAGAGGTAAAATAAAAATGAAATAAAAAATATCTAAATTAAAAATGAGAAAGAGAATGCATTTTTAAAGAATTTTATTAGATCATAAAAGTATATTTCTAATATTTGTCAAATTTTAAGAAAGTCAAATTAATTAGAGTATTTTAGAAAGAAATAGATTTCATACTTTCAAAATATTTTCAAAGTTAAATAAATCATGGCAAATGATTTCCCTGTGTAAAAAAAATATTCAAAAAATACAAATTTTAATAATTTTATAATTTATAATTTTCATAATTTATAATTTTATTTCTTAAAAATATGACTTTGAAGTATATAAATGTTATATTCATAATATTTTTGAAATATGTATGATGCCTAATTTATGTTTTGGTAATTTTATTTATATTATTATATTTAATATTAGTTTTAGTAAATTTTATATTAGAATAAATGAATTAAGTCTCTATCACGTAAAATTCTATATCCGCTTCAGAAAATATGTTAGAGTTACCTATATATATCTTTGGTCTGTTGCAAGCATTAGCACATATCCCGCATACCCTTTTGCTAGGCACTTTCTTTGGGTGCAGGGTATAAATAGATGTCGCCAGGCATTTGGTTTGCATCGGGCTGCAATTAGACGTCGCCTCGTCCCGAAGAAAAATCAACGTCACCCGAGGCGTTGGCCATAGCTCGTGCAAGGGGGGAGAACTGGAGCTGGGGCAGGGGATTGGGACTGGGACTGGGACTGGGGCTGGGTGCTTGTGCGGTTAATCACCTAGAGCTGCGACCCCAGATGTGAGGACTGCGGACTGGGGTCTGGGAGCATATCGCCGGTCCCCCTAGGTGTTTCGTCTAAATTTAGAATCACCTCACATTTGGTTTTTCCCTTTGCCGCGTTTCAGCTGCCTGCTCTGCGTGTCTTCGGCTTTTGCTGCGCGTTGTCTTCGGCTGTCGCTGTGCATAATGTGTGAGCATAATTGTTGCAGTGCACCTGCATCCAAATGTGAAGACTTCAAAGTGGAGCCCCAGTCGAACTCTCGGGTTACCTATGCGGACCACCTACAGCCGGAGAGCCTCAACGGTGGCGGCTTAGCAAAGCCAAGCTCGTAGAAGAGTGAGCGAGAGGGAGGGGGAAAGGGAGAGCGAGAGTAGAGGTATCCAAAGGCTTTAACCAACTGCTTCTTCCTGCTTCTTAGCCATTGTCCCTTTGAGCCATGGCAATTGCATTTCATATTGCGACATGAAAGCTTCATTATGAGGCCGTCAAGCAGCACAGATTACAGAACTCAGAGTTTCCAGCTGGGCTAAAGGTCATCTCCATCTCCATTGACATCCCCGCGTTGACTTCGTGACTCGACCAGGCAGCAGCAGGTCAATAGCCAAGCCGCAATTCGATAACTAATAGGAATTGCTAAGGTAATCAACGGATTCTGAAAATTGAGTGAAAGATTCATAGCAATTGCTATAGATTAGGTTAGATAATTTGAATGGATTGAAAATATCAAATAATATTTGCTTGTATAATACTGTTATACCTTTCTCTTATACTCCTTTACAAATGTGAAATGGTATATTGGTTTTGCGCAATAAAATGCATTTTCCAGTATGTCATGATTTATATTAGTTGAAGACCAAGATCAAACATATTTATATATCTGATGAATTGGCGGCATGGCAAATTGTTATAGTTTATATATACTTTCTATGTAGCTCAGTTTGCAAAGATCGTAACGGTATATTAACATCTCGAGAGCATATATGAATTATAATATTAAATATATTTTTATATCATCAATCTTCAAGATATTCATCATAACCATAGAGGAATCTAATATAATAATATTTTTATTTTTCCCATCAATATTTATTTATAAAATTATATATTTATCGTTAATAAGTGTTCACAAAAATAGAAGTGCCCTTGAATTTTGACTTAAAAGTTGATCAAATCCACGACTTGCATAATTGTTAGTCTATTATTTTATTATTATTATATATTATTTTCTTGATATATATAATAGCTTAAAAAAAATATTATTTTGTGAGCCTGGTCTTAAAACTATAATATGAAGTACTTTCCACTTGATCAATGTATATCATATAAAATAAGAATATATTTATAAAATTATACAAATATCGTTAATTTATTATACTTGTTATTCTCTTGTTTTATTAGTATACAATTTTTTATTTCTATGTAAGCTAAAAAATTTTGTTTTTTTGTGGTCCTGCTTTTAAAACTGTGATATGAAACTGATCTTTTGGAATATATATGTAAACTCAAAGCATTTCAAATATAGAAGAATACTTCTTTCCATATATATATTTGCAGCAGTAAAAGTATGTGATAATGATATATATCATAGCTATGATATGAAATGAATTTTCATAGTTGCAGCAACTGCGACTTAGTTTGCTTGAACTCTTCCTGCTGTCGCTCAGTATTTGTTTCTGTTTCTGTTTCCGTCTGTGTTTGTGTTTGTGTTTGCTGCACGGGCAGTCGAAGTGCCTGGACTATCCCTCCAAAGAGATCTCAATTGATCCCCGGGGTGTTATTGTGCTCTTGGCAGCACGCCAGCTTCAACTGAAGTTCTAACTGCGCTGCTGCTGCTCTGCTGCCCTCTGAGCTGCCTCTGTTGGCAGCTACCCAATATAGAGAGACAAATACATATATATAAATGTATTTATATACATACATATGTATGTATATGTTTATATATGGTCCTTAGCTGTACTCCTAGCCAAAAGGGGAACGTGACCAAGTGAACTTTGTTGTTGTTGCTGCCGCGTTGATTGATTGCTATGCTTTAGCAGTTGTTTTTGTTGTTCCTTGAGGTGGGCGTGCTGTATGTGGATATTTGCATGTTTCTAGGTTAATTAGCTGTCCAGGTGCGTTGAACTTTAACAGGTAGCCCACCCAAGCCACTGAACGCTGTGCCTTATGAGTTCTTTGCCTTTTATCTAAATATGTATACATGTATGTATGTATGTACGCACGCAGATAAAGCAAGGCCAAAACAAACAACTTTGTGAGATAAACTATGCCCAAGTCAATGCTGTGTGCATTTGTGCAAGTGGAACTAACTTAAAAACAGATACGCAGATAAACGAGACACAAAACAGGCAAACAACAGCTAAGAGGCAAGAGTTAAGGGGCAATAGCCAACAGGTAACAGCCAAGAGGCAACAGGCAGCACTCGCTATCTGGCAGATACTCGCAGCAACTACTTGGGGCGTTCAGTTCTAAGCGTTGTCTGTTGTCTGCTCAGATAAGATACAACTTTTGTCTTGCGCTTTTGTTTGCTTATCGCCGCGTTATGTTGCTTTGTATCTGATGGATACGTTTCCATGCTGCAATTAGCAGCGGCTTCAGCAGCAGCTTCGGCTTGGACTGCCAGCAACTTCATCTTCGAATTTGGCTTTGGCTTTGGCTTCTCAGCTCAATTTTGTCTTGTTTTTTCTTCTGCTTCTTCTTCGTTCCTTATTTTTTATTTTATTTTTTTTTTTTTGCGTTTTGCATGCCGCAATTATCAGCACGAACGTCTCTGTCACTCAACCTGAGCAGGGTTGCCCCACACAATGGGCTGCCAGGGTTGCCAACTTTGTGCAACTGTGTTGGCTGCTTGCCTTGGGTATTCGCATCGGCCTTATCGCTGCGCACAAACAACAAATCATCAATCAAAACAGCAGCCGACACAACACAGCGCTACGAACAAGCCCAGTTATCTTATTATCTTTATTTCGCCTTTCCACTGGCTCTTAGATATCTTCATAGCACAAAAAGAAGAGATGAAAAAGCCCAAGCTAAGATTTAGGTTCAGGGCATGTTCTCTAAATCATTTCGAATTGCTTTCATAATCGCATGCTGCATCTCGCAAACAGAAGTTAGGCCTCAGGGCTGGCATTTGATATGAACATTGGCACTGCCCAAGACAGACTAATAGACAAGATGACAGGACTTGTATGAAATTGTTAGAAGAGATTTCAGAGTTAAAAAGACCTTTGGGGTGATTAAAAATGTACAGAAAATCTGAATTGAATATTACAAATATAAAAGTGGAATTTCAAAATGAGATATATAATTAGGTCTTTAATCATCGATCTCTGTTAAGTTCTACAGAGGTGCGACAGATTAATAAATAAATTTTCATGATTTATGTAGATTTATGAGAAAAGATTTGATTGGTAAGAAAACTTAATTAAATTTAAGAAATATCGAATTGGTATATAAAATGGAATGTAGAATAAAACTAAACTATTTAATATTCAATCTGTGCTAATTTTTGCAGGGATGCTGAAAGATTAATAATTATTAGAAAAGATTTGGGTGTTAGAAAAAGTGAGTAAATAAAAAATGCAAATTTATATGAATAGTAGAATGAAATATAGAAAGGATTTATCTGTAGCTCTTTGGCAAGAAGATTAAAGAGCTAAGGAAAATATAAATTTAGAGCGATTAAAGTAAGCATCTTTAAACATAATTAAATGTGGAGAAATATAGAAAATATATTTTCAAAATAAGTAAATGGTAACAAAAAAAAAAAAAAAAAAAAAAAAAAAACTTAAATAAATACTAGGATAAATAAATTTAAATATAGAAAATAGAATAAGCCTAGGATTTTAAATTTCTACAAAGTTATGACAAGATTTCACACAACTAATAAACAACATGAAAGGACTTGTATGATATTACAAAAAATATATTAGAAGTTAAGTTAAGAGAAAAATGTAAGACCGCTTACAAAAGGTAAAAAAATCTAATCAAAAAGTATAAATAATAAGTTTTTATATTAAATAAGAGAAAGAATGCGATCCGTTCGGTATTAGACATTTAATTCGCTATCAAATGGATGCAATAGTATAATTATAAAATTGTAAATAAAATATATATTCTTGGATCTTCGATTTTCCATCATCCATCCGTGACCTTTCAGATGCAGTCTCAGTTTCAGCTTCTGTAGAGGTGTCAAAGCCAATTACCTGTGCAATTTGAAAACCTTTCGTTATTATATTTACAGTAAATGCATTTATCTGCAATTACTTAAGATTTCTTTATTTTCTCGGCCGCCTCTTGCCACTTCATAGATCATCGCGCGTAAAAACACTTTTAGCTTCTTTCAGCGTCATTCTTCTACTGTTTTGTAGCGGCTTTTCCGGGTTCTGTGACATTCCACTGCATAATAGAGTATCTATTCTTATTCTGGCGTCTTTTTTCTTTCCTTTTAGCTGCCACTTGGCGAAGTCCCCTACTAAGTTCCGCTGAGTTATGGCAGCATTTAAACCTGCACCTGAACTGGCTTTAACTGCAGCAAGAGGAAGACTGATAGATAGATAGCCACGTAGATGGTTGGCCGTAGATAGTCAGCCAGGGCATGGCTTAGAGTTATGGCGTGTTGAGAAGGGCAGCCAGATGCCGCAATGATTAATTGATGATAATCAGCAGCGCGCTTGCCATTAAAAGCTCAAGAAGCGTTTAATTGAAAAGCGATAATTGCTAATGATAGCCGCACTGCCTGAATGTGCAGCAATATTAAAATATAGAAAAAACTCAGAGCTCAGAGCTCTCACATTTGTGGGCTCTCTGCTCTCCTCGCACTCTATGTAAATTTCCATGCTGCGGTCAAGGTGAACAAGCTGCGAGGGAGCTGCTGCAGAGAATCAAGAATCGAATTGCGAGAGCCGAGGCAGGTGAGCAGAACCAAGCTCTACACACACACACACACACACACAGATCGAACACTTCCAGGAAGAAGTCTCGTTTCTTCTTGTTTGGCATTCAGAGACAACGCTGATAAATCATCTGAGAGGCAGCGCGGGTTCTTCTTCTTATTTACTTTGTTTTATTTATTTTTTGGCTGTCTAGCATTTGAATGCGATTATGAATTTTTGTTGCTGTTGTTGCTTGAAATGCGTAAAATGTTTCGCGATTGGGGTTTTTGTATTGCCTTCTTTTTGTTTGTGTGCTTGCGAGTTCTTGGAAGACATTTGGCATATCGAATGAATGAAGCTAAAGATTTGCTAATCTGATTGGGACGTGCCCAGCGTCGAGTAAGAAATATTTCAAGACGACATTCCAGTTTCTGTCAAGTGAAAAAAAAAAATCAACACACACACACACACACAAAGGTGAGGAGTGCCCGATTGACAAATACCCTAAACTCAAGATGCCTAGAGTGATACATATCTATATAGAAGTTTTTGATCATACTACATATCAATCAGTCTTTACCTAGCACATCATATTGATTTGAAGTTTCTGACAAATTGCCTGTTAAAATGTGCTTGATGGAGTCAGTCTGAAGTATAATGTCTTTTTTATGGAGATTTGCGTACTTCCCTCTGTCTGAAACAATTTCAGCTTTTCGAAAACAAAACTCAACGACAGTTATTAATTCGCATATATGAATTTTGCTATTAAATTTGCCAATTACCGTCTCGAAATAGTCAAAACAGCTGAGTTGAGTGAGGCAGGGTGAGGGTTGAGGGGTGGGAAGGGGCAACGCGTTTGTTTACAACCAATAATTTAGGCAGTCGCCGCAGCACAGGCAACAACACATGCTAAATTATGTGGGTGGACACGATAATTTCGCTTTGCAGACACTCGACACTCCGCAGACCGAGACCGCGTAGTGCCAGGCAGCCCCCAAGGTTCGTACACTCCCGCCTTCGCCGCCGCCTGAACCAGACGAATCAAAAACAGATTTCCAAGTCGCGCCCAAAAATAGCAGCCGAAACGTCAACGTACCAACGTCTCAACGTTCCAACGCCCGAACTGCAATCCGGATCCCTCCCGCAGCCCCCGCACTGCAGTCGTTGCCCTTAGGCGCATTTTATTTAAATAAAATAAATTTGTTGCCTGCTGCCTAAAAACAGCGCAAGCTGCAATTACTGTAAATTTGCACAGACAAACAAAATGATGATAGAGGCTAGTGGGTGGATAACGGGGGGAGCGGTGGCAGGAGGGGAAGCGGGCGCAGACAGACTGTACAGCTCAGTCTAGAGTCCAACGAAAGCGAAACTACTCAGAAAAGTTGGCATTGAGACAGAATTTACATACAATCTGCTTATCATGCTAATTTACATTTATTTCTTTGATATTTACATTTTTATGAAATAATAATAAAGTATTATTTATTATGTTTTCATAAATATTTAAATATCTAAATATTTTCCTAAAATACATGTTTAACTAAGATTTTCAATAATATTATTATTAAAGTATGCGAATGTATTCTAAAAATATGTCGTAGAAGAACACGGTCTAATAAGAATTTTATTTTATATTAATAACAAAGTATTTGATGATATTAAAAATATTAAGTAAATAAATATATAATATAGATATATTCTCATAGAATTTAATTTTAATATTAATAATAATAATGAAAAGAAATAAATATTTTTTGATGAAGTCATTGACAAAAATGTAAAATATGAAAGTTTACGAATAATAATTTGACAAATATATTAATATTTCATAGATATTTTAAATAAATAATATATTTCTAAAATACTTCCAATTAGAATGTGATCTAATAAGAGCATGCATACAATATTATATTTTAATGTTAAAATCTATATATAAATATATATTTATTTATTTATTTATACATATTTATATATTTATTATCGATTAGGATTAAAACAAACTTATAAGTTAAGCACGGGCGACTGGGGCCTACATTAAATCAGAATTTAATTATACATGACATATAGGTTAATCGGCTTTTTGATTTGGCTTCAGTTCATTATTTGTTTATGATATCAAATTGAAGAATAATATAGTTAAGTAAGCTCAATTACCTCTTCTTGCTCTTAACAGAATGTTGCTTACATTTTAATTTTATGCAATTTTAATTTTATCCAATAAAATTAACAAATTGAAACCTAAGAAATTAATTTGGATAACATACAGTTGTCAGTGCTTAATTCTCAAGTTAGTCTTAATTTAAGATTAATTTTAATCTCTAATGAGGTCGTTGAATGAAATAGTTGGTACGACAGTCGCTTAACTCTTTTTAAAAGAATTCTAACTTTCCAACTTGTATATAACTTATATAATTTACGGTAGTTTGGCTCTTAAAAAGTGGGTATGACTGTTTTACTTATACATTGCTTAAAAGTCGGAGGATTAAAGAGTTAGTATCACTGTTACTTCACACAGTTTTCCTAATAATCAAATATAAGGGTATTAAGCAGTTGGCGTGATTCTCTCACTCTTCTCAACAGATTTCCAATTTTGATCAATTTATTTCGATTTAGATTTACCCATTCGCTGCTCGATCTATTCTAGCGAAGATCCACAAGATTGCAGTGGAAGCGAATGCGATTTTGATGCTTGTTATTGGCGGCGGGTGGGTGGTGCGTGTGCAACTCCCCCAACGGCGCACTGGCGTTTTATTATATATATATATATATACATGTACCTATATATAAATCTACTTTTTCTGTGTTTTTCTTAATCCACCTCCAGCTATGTTTAAGTTTGTCTCCGATTTGTTTGGCTGTTGTACGTGGGTCGACGTCAAATATGGCGAAGGCTGCTGCCGTTGCCGTTGCCAGCGACAAAAACAGCCATAAACAAATAACTATGCCACTGCCGATGGCTACAGCGTTGGCTGTGTTGGTGGTGCTGGCGGTGCTGGCGGTGCTTTCGGTGGTTTCGTCTATGAGCTATGACTATGACTGTGTGTGGTGGCTCTAGCGAGCGCTCAGCGCACTGATCATGCACAGCTGAATGTGGTTCAGACAGACTATGTGGCACGCTAGACACACCCGAACTGAACCGAACCCATGCAAAAGTGTGTGTGTGTGAGTGCTTTAGCTGATGTGGACGAGGAATTTAGCTCATAAAATATTTAGGTGTTTGCCGTATTTGAGCACGTCTTGCATAATTTGTACGTTTGTACTTTTAATTAAAGATATCTGAGATACATATATTGCTATAGTAGTTGATCGCAGCAGCAGATCTGGGCCTGCACTACCACCTGACTGAGTAGAGCCAGCACAAACTGTAGAATTTTCACTGGGTCAATTGGGGTCAATAGCGGGCAGGCACTGGCCATAATTAGCCTTTGTCAGAGAGTGCATGAAATTCTACAATGCCTGAAGGCGCATTGGCCAATTATTGGCTCAAAAAGATTACGACAAAGATAAAGGTCGCCTGCATGTTGATGGATTTACAATACGAAAATAGCTGAACCCAAATTGTCTTACCCTCGCAATAATATTAACTAATCTATTATATTTTCTATTTCTTTCAGGTATGTATCAAATTTATTCCGTGCTGCATCTAAGAGGAAGTTACGAAAGTGGGTAAATTATTTAGATAAGCAATCGTACATATATAGTTGAAAACGAAATACTAACATTACTTGTATTTGGAACATAAATTTTCTGTATATACAGAACGAATTTACGATACCCTGTATTCGTATATATAATGTGAGAGTCAATGCTAATGCCATGAATTATTTAGCTATAGTAAAAATTTTGGAAATTAATTAAAATAAATTCAATATATTATATAAAACTAGGGCTAGCTGAAAGAAAATATAGCTGAAAACTTGTTCAATAAAAAATAGAAGTAAAGTACAAAAATTGTAAGTAAAAAATCAATAAAAATATTTTAAAAAAAAGATAGTAATAGTAAAAAAAGATCAAAATCAAAAATAAATCGAATAGTAAAATGAATAAAAATAGAAAAAGGTATACGAAAAAAAAAAAAACAAAAATGTAATAAAATATAAATATGATTAAAAATAAAAAAAAAAAATTAAAAACTAGTAAAATATACATTCAAGAAATAAGAAAAAAATTATTATTATAAATATATTATATATTATTAAAATCAACTTTATTAAAACCACAAAAACAATTTATCAATTAGCAAAAGTATTTAAAAACAGATAAAGTTTTTGTCTTTATCTGGTTTTTATCGATACTAAAAAAAACATAGTTCCAAATATGGCAATTAATTTATTTCCATACATAAAATTTTGTTCAAATATGTCGAATGCTCATAAGAAAAAAATAAAATAACGATGCTTATCTTCGCTATATGTGATCATCGTGTCGGATGTCTCACCTACTATTAACTTGACAAAATTAATTATTGGCGGTCGAAAAAGAAAACGAAATGTGGATTATAATTAATTTTAATTTGCTTGTCAATAAAACTTAATTCAATTATGATCATTGACCAAAACTGAGCTGAAGATTAAATCTACGCCCACACAGGCAACACGCACATGAATTGGCGAGCATTGTTGTTGTTGTTGCTGCTGTTGCCTGCTGAGCCACAGACACTGACAGTCTTAACTACCCGCTTGGCCGCGAATCTTCATGTAAGATGAAGTTTCGGGGGAAATGGTGCCAAAGCTGTTTGCGTATGTTTTCATTCCCTTTTACGAACTTTTTTTTTTATTATTTCTGTTCTTTCTTTGGTTCTTCGAACACTTTAGACCATTTAACTGTTTATCATTCTGCGGCGAATTTCACGTTCTGCTCGCAGTGTTTACGTTTTCGCCGCGTTATCACTTATTAACCCACTTCCGGCAGCAACAAAAATGAAATTAATTTGCAATGGCAAACTAAGAGCATAAGAAAACAACAGAAAAAGAGTAGAGAAGAGAAGAGTAGAAAGAGAGAGAGAGAGAGAGAAAATAAAAACAGTAAAAACCATTTACAGAACCTAGAAAAAATCATAAATCATCGTGCCGAATTGGGCTAATGTTGCTTCGTGTGAAAGTCGCATCATCCAATCGTGTCTTTTCTCGCAAATTAAGTAATTTCCATTTAATTAATCAAATTACTGGCGCATTGGCCATGCACAGAGTGGTAGGCGTGACCAATGCGACCCACTCTTACCACTACTAGGTTACCTGTGCTTACCTGCCCAAATCGATTGTTAATTAAACTGCAGCACAATCAGCACTTGAATGCGTTTCCATTCAGTTTTCCTTTCAGTTGACAAATGCGACAGCAACAACAACAACAACATCAGTAACGGCAACAATGAGAGCTTAGATTGATCCACGTATGTGTGCATGTATGTGTGTGCGTATGTGTGTACGTATGTACGTAAGTGTGTACATGTGTATTTATGTATTTGGCCTACTTTATTTCCATTCGTTTAGCTTGTGAAACGGGCCTGTTGAAGCAATAAGAAGAAAATGAAAATAACAATTTGTGGACCATGATAGACGTCTAAATGCCCTAACTATGAGTAAAATGCAGAAAATTAAAAGTTTTCATTGTTGAGAAAAATGTTGCTTGAATTAATGGCATTTGCAAGGAAGTATAATAAAAAAGTAAAGAAGAAGAGAAGAATAAGGACAATTGGTAAAGGAAGAAAAGAAGAGAAGAGAAGGATATTACAGAAAAGATAGGAAAAGGAAAGCTAAAGGCAAGTGAAGAAGAAGAAACAAGAAGGAACAAAAGAAATTCGGAAAGAAGGGCAATGTGGAAATAAATGAAAAAGAAGCAAAGAGAACAACATATACGTAAAAGAGAAGAAATGAGACAAAAAGAGAACATAAATAGAAATGCAAATGCAACAAAAGAAACTTTTAGGAAAAAGGAGAAAGGAAAAGGAGAGTGTAGGAAAAAAAAGAATAACTAACTAATAATCATTTAAAGAATTGAGTAGAACGAAATAGTGAGAAGGAAAAGAAAACAACAGAGAAAAAAGTGAAGAAAGAAAAGAAAAAAATTTAAAGAGAAGAAAACTGAAGCAAATATAATAAGGCAAACGAAATGAAAACAGAAAACAGCAGAAAACAAACGAAAAGAAAATTGAGGAAATCAGAGAAAGAGAGAAAGAGTATAGGATATATAACATAAATTGCTTAGATTATGTAAATAAATGTAAAATACTATTCTACAAAAATATTTAGGTATTTATGAATAAATAATAAATAAGGAATGATTTGGGAAGAGTTAAGAGTCTAAAAAGTATTTATAAAAAATTTTAAAAATAAGAATTCGATAAATTATATTTATATTTGAGTTAGACGTTAACTATACATATCTCTGTGGGTCTATCCCGCATTTCACTGCAGCTTAGCATACCCCATTTAGTATAGGGTATATGAAATATGTTATGTGCATTGGTAATTGTAACTTTTTAAAAATCAATTCTGATTGTTTTTCTGTGTTCATTAGAGTCGCATTTGAAGTCGCTTTTGACCAAATTGACAAGGTCTAGGTGCAGCCAGCGCGCTGGGACAGACACCCTCAAAGGCAGGCGGACAGCTCTGGAGCGCGCTGGACAATTGATTGCTTTACGGATTTCAAATTCAATTTGAATTTGTATTTGCTTTGAACTGTTTTGGCTGTCATTCAGATTTCTTTCACAGTGCGCACGCGCGCCAACTTGCATTGGTAACATGAATACTCGAAATATGAGCGTGGTTCATGGCAACACACAAACACACACACACCACGTATGTGGCGTTTACTTAAGTTAATATCTTTGCATAGTTAATGCAGTAGCTACAGTCGGGCAAACAAAAGAAAGGCCTTTTACCCAGCACTCGAGAGGTGTTTGGAGTGCGGCCAAAGAACAAACAGCTGCCAACTTCCGCTGTGCGCTGCTCTTCTCAATGACCGCGCTGTCAAAATCGAAGCGAAGAGCGACTGTGAAGGCTACCGTAGAGTGGTGTGACCCCAGCCAGCCAAACAGACTGAGACGAGCTCACCTACACAAAGGCTGCAGAGTCTGTGCAAGGCATTTGCAGCATAGAAATCAATTTTTGCGGCGAGTAAATTGCTTTGATTCGATTTGTAAAGTTGCCGCGACGACGAACACTTGGCCTGATACGGGGTACAAGCTGTGAGAATACGACTCGCACTCGTACTCACACTCGGACGGAGAATGAGAATGAGAATGAGAATGAGTTTGAGAAGTCTACTTGAAGAATTCTTCATGTACCGTTGGCGCCCTTTGCTGGCAATTCTCGCCCGTCGTCTTCATCGTGATCATCGAAATCGACATCGGCATCGACAGTCTTTGTCGAAGCTGTTGCTAACTTGCGTGTGTTTCAGCTGTGTGTGTGTGTGAAGTAATCGGTAGTTGAGACTCAAGCCACAGAGCAGCAGCAGCAGCAGCAGCAGCTCAGGCTGCCTCTCTGGCTGGCCTCAAATGTTGTTGTAAGTATTCTTCTGCTCGTTCTCCGCGCTGCGAAAGGTTGTTGAACTTGTTGTACAACTTGGTTTCAATTTTGTTCCCTCAATCAGTTGCCTGTTCTTCGGCTTTTGTGCTCGTTTTGTGGCCATCCGAACGTCGTTCAGCCAACCCTCGCTCCCAGTTGCCCTTCCTCCTCAAACCCTCAACGGACATTGAGTTCTATTATAGAAAATTATATTATTATTATGTACTCCATTCGCTCTTGGGCTTTGTTTGCGCACACAATTTTACTGTTATTTCACACAGTGCTCGCTCATATGCAAATTACTATATCCGCACTCGAATACACTCACTGACAATAGGCAAGCGTGCGCAATGTATTCGAGTGACTGTTTATTGTAATTCATGCAAACATTCAACTGTTTCATAAACTACGAATTTATTTCTGAGTATATTGGAAATAGAAATTGGGACTCTAATCTTTTGCTTTAAATTATTAGTTGGTATTAAACTGATTAGTTATTATTGATAAAGAATTTATTTCTAAGTAAATTGAAAGTAAGAAGTGGGTAAAATCAAATCAGAAAAGTATGTATTACATATAATTTATATATCTAGATCTCTTATTTTATAATACATTTTGGGTCTCACTACATCAAGAGACTTTAAAATTTCTTAATGACTAATTGACAAGGATTTTTCGTGATATATAGATTAAGGCGTAATAGATCTCAGAAAGCAGAAATATAATTGATCAAGATTTTAAACTCAGTGAAATCCGATCTCGTTCATTTCAATTGTCACCAGTTTGTCCTTCTTTCTTCACACAGAGCCTAAAGGCTAGCAGCTAGAAGTGCGCAGGCTTAAATCAAATTTGTGTTTAACAGGCGAAATCCTTTTGTATTGCCGTGATTTCTCTGAATAGAATAATATCAAGCTGAGCGCCTTGGAGCTCATTTCTTGAGTCACAAAATTTACCATTTCCTTAATATACTTGAATATAGCTTGAAGACAAAATAAGGTTTTTTCTTTAGGCTTTATAAACCCATTGTTGATATTCAGCAGCTAGACACAGGTTGAGCCGGGTATTCTGAAACCAAGCACTCCCGACTAATGCAGGCTTATTCTTCGTTAGCATCATTCAGTTTCTTGTTGATAAGCATGACAATAGCTTAGCTTTCAAAGCAGACAATCTCAGAGCTAGGTTTTCTTTATCAGCTAAAATATACTTTACTGGAGCTCAGCGCTGAAATACAACTCAAACAATGCTTAGGTAAAGCTTATAAATACAATATATTTTTCAACCCGACTTATCTTCTTAGCTTATCAATACGTACGTAATATAATTTAACAGAGTTTAATCTTTGCTTTGTAACAAATGACCTCACTAACTAATGCTGCTCCTCTGCAAGGGTACAAATACAATTTAAATGAAGTCCCAATCTTAACAATTGAGCTAATCTATCTGTGTCTTATTATTCGTCGCTAGTTTAACACCTTTTGTTGTTGTTGTTTTCCATTTAATTAATTCGGCTGCCGCAAGCAAAACATAAAATTCAAATAAATGTTCTCATGACCCTAATTAGAAGCAGCCTTAACCTTAGCTATTTTAAAGTCGGCAATTAAGTGTTATCAGCTCTTCTTCTTAGATGCCTGGCGGCATTATCTTTTGTTTTGGGTCGTATCGGCTTGGTCGTCTCCTTTTAGGGTTACATTAAAACGTGACGCTTCGTGAACCTTTCGATTTAGTTGCCATCATTTGAGATAATGTTAATTAAAAGTCTTAAGTCATAAAAACCTAAGATAGAATAGTTCAATCGATTGGTCTCTTATGTTTATTTTTATTTTGGCTGTAATTTTATGCCATGGAAATATCTTTTATACTAGGTTTATAAAGAGAAAGAGAGTTTAAGCGTTTTATTGTGAGTGTCGTTGTTCCAGTGAGTGAAAGAAGAGATCTTTCGGTTTAAACTTAATTGTTTGATGGGTTATTCGATATATGTAGCTAAATAAATTCCAGACTCATTATCATAAATAAATAAGTTTGCTTAGTGTAAACATAAAAAAAAAAAAAAAAAAAAAAAAATAATAATAATAAAATAATTAAAAAATAAATCGAAAAGTATATTATATAATTCCTAAATATCCATGTAAATATTATGGTATTTAATTTTATAAAAAATAACTAAAAAGTTCTTGTAAAGTATATCGAAATCTTGAGTTGAAATTTCCCGAAAATGCTTTCAAATTATTAAATTAAAAAGGAAAAAAGGAAAACAAAAATGCTAAAGCTGTGAGTGGCAGTCCAAGTGCACTCTTATCGATACATCACATTTGCGATTTATGCGCCAACATAAACCGTGACTAAGACATCGGGACAACTGGCCAGCCGGCCAGCCGGTCAGCTGGTCAACTGGTCAACTGGTCAACCAACGTATTCGACCAATTGACACGGGAAAACGACACACATTTCAACACAATTGAGTGGGGCAGGCGATCGAAGTAATTCCCACAGTGCCACATGGCGGACTCTTATGACATTTGCTTTTTAGCAATAAATTACTTATGCATTTTGTATTTCTGTATTTCTGTATTTTTCTTTGTATTTTATTTATACTGATAAACATTTTATACAATATTTTGCGCAACGCCAATGAAATTAATAGCAATTGACGGCCCCAAGACATTTGATTTATTGCCATACAAAAACTCAGCTGGCAGAGTGGCAGAGCGAGAGGGAGAGGGAGAGAAAGAGAAAGAGGGAGAGACAGAGCTTGGCCGCGTAACAAGCGCGACTCACAGATGATTTATGAACACGATCTGCTAAATGTGTCCAGCAAGAATGCACACGGGTCAGACACGTGGTCAATGTGCGCCAATGCAAACACAATTATTAACAATCATTCATAGTCAATTCCGAATAATGAAATAAATAATACTAAAATTAAAATAATAAAAATTAAAATAAAAATAATAAAAATACAAGTATAAATAATAATAATAAACATTTTTGTTTAACATTTGTTTTTTCTTTATTGATATATTCCTTTTTATATACTATTTTCATAAACAATATGTATAATATAATATTTGTTTATTTTATGTATATATTTCTAGGAGTTCCATTATGATAGTATTACATTTTTTTTTTTTTTTTTTTTTTTTTTTTTTTTTTTTTTTTTTTGTAACATAAGGATTCAACTTTTTCAAAACCTATATAATATATTATAATATATAATATAAGCCAACATATTCTAAATAATGACGAATTTGTTGTTCGTCAAACAGAAAATGGAAAATATTTATAATACAAAATTTAGGTTGAATTAATTCTTAGTTTAGAATTCAGACGTTCATATGCTTTCCATAAATTCATATGTAAATATATATACAAGACATTAACATATCATCAAGTATAAAATCGCTCCAAAAATAGAACACAGTCAGCTCTACAATTGTGGAAAATATTTTTGTATTTGCATTCACACGCTAAATTGAAGTTCACAATGCAATGAAATGAAGCTTATTGCAGAATATAAACAAAGATCAGTCTTGTGCTAGCTCTCTTACTGTACGCACGTACCTAAGGATTAGCTTGTCAAAGAAAATAAAAATAAAAACAAGTCCACGATTAAAAGAACAAAACGAACTTTATCTCCAGGGGACACCGTTATGTCGCCCAAAGTAAAGCGCACTGCGCTAAAAATAGACACTGGTCAGCGACCAAACGCCAACAAAAACTACTACTCGCCGTTGCAAACACTAATACAACCAAACGACGAGATCGAAATCACTGATAAGAATGAAGATGAGCTCGAGCAAATCATTTCTAAAAACAAAGTGTATGTTCCCCCAATAACGGTCCTCAAATGCACAGTGGATCAAATTCATAATGTCTGCAAACAAATTAATTGCACTAAATATTCCATCAAAAAGATTTCAATTGGAATCAAGCTCCACTGCGTCGATATAAATGACCATAAAGCCGCGTGCAGTGTAATGCATGGAAAATTTGAATATTTCTCCTACGCCGATAAAAATGACAGGCCATACAAAGCACTGCTGTTGGGGCTAGATAAAATGGATCCCTCTTCATTAAAAAATGAGCTTATCGGTCTTGGTCTAAACTGTCTAGATGTTAAACTGGTTCAGCGAAAAAGACCAAACAACACTGTCCTAATTCTATACGTGGTCTTCTTCACCAAAAAATCCATCACACTCAATGAGCTTAGAAAAAACCACTCAGTTATCAACTATGTAAGAGTGAAGTGGGAGTATCAAAAGAAATCCAGTCACCAAATAACTCAATGCTACAACTGCCAAATGTTTGGTCATGGCTCAAACCGCTGCGCCGTGAAGTCGTATTGCTCTAACTGCGCTGGACCTCACAAAACCGCTGAATGTCCGGATGGATCTACTGTTAAATGTGCCAACTGTAATGGTTCACATAAATCCAACGACGCTAACTGCCCTAGTAGGATTAGTTACCTAAATCTAAGATCTCAATATCGGTCGCATCATGTAAGACCCAATCGTACTAATATTTCTTTGCCACCACAGCTTGATTACTCCAATGCGTTCCCTAATACGCTAAGTAAATCAAATTTTCATTCAAGCGCCAGATGGGTTAACCATAATGGCAATCACACTCCTAATGTCAACAAGGATCTTTTCTCTTTGGAGGAGATCAAGTCCCTTACATTTGAGCTTATAAAAAACTTAAGAAACTGCAAGACCAAGGCAGACCAATTCGAAGTAATAACATCATTGGCATGCAAGTTCGTACATAATGTTTGATCATCTCTCAATTATAACTTGGAACGCTAGAGGCGTTAAAAATAAGAAAGATGAGCTTTTTGCTTTCTTAAATAGAGAAAATGTAGATATCTGTCTACTAACTGAATCCTGGCTTAACAGCTCATTATCAATTAAAAACAATAATTACTTTTGTTACAGATGTGACAGATCTAGTAGAAGAGGAGGAGGGGTTGCCATTATTATTAAAAAATCTATTCGCCATACCCTGCTTCCCCTCCCTAACACAAATTTAATCGAATCTATTGGCATAAATATTACCATTAACGGAACTACCTGCACTTCACTGTTTTGCTGTTATTTTGGTGGTGGTCGAGCGGACCCCCTTCAAAAACAAATCTTTACAAATGATTTGCGACTATTAACCCGCACTCCTGGAAACTTAGTGTTAGGAGGAGATTTTAATAGCCGACACAGGCTCTGGGGCTGTAACCGAGCAAATGTCTGGGGATCATTGCTGTACAACTTCTCATTATCTCGTGGACTTGCAGTTCATTTCCCTAATGAACACTCTTATGTACCAGCGAGTGCTAGATATCAATCGTCTACGCTAGACTTATTTGTTTCAAACAACTGTCAACTGTTATCCAATACTATAGCAATAAATGATCTAGGCTCGGATCATCTCCCTGTCCAAACAATACTGCACTCAAATTACACTAAAGTTAAAAAATTCTTCTATGATATCAAAAACGCAAACTGGACTGTGTTTGGTAGAACAATCAACCGACTATTACCAGACTGCGACTCCTTCCCCGCTAGTTCGCAGGACGACATAGACAATTTAATAAATTTGTTTAGCTTAGTGATCGTTGCAGCTAAAGAGCACAGTATTCCTAAAAGAGAAATCAAATCTTCTCCCAAAGCTCTACCTCCTAATATAATCTCTCTAATAAAACTTAGAAACAGGCACCGTCGAAATTGGTTGAGACGCAGAAATATATGTGATCTGACTCTAGTTAGATGGTTCAGCCAACTAGTTAATATTGAATTATCCAAACTCAGAAACGAGAACTGGAATAATCTCTTATCCTCGCTAGAAAAAAATTCTTCCCCCTTTTGGAAGCTTTCAAAAGTCATCAAGAAGAAATACAGTGGAATACCCACACTCACACACAATCAGCAAAATTTCGTAAGTGCCGATAAGAAAGTCGAACTATTAGCATCATTGTTCGCCTTGAACCATTCGCACTCAGCTAATCTCGGTGATCCATCCACTAGCTCTGAGGTCAACAGTTTCACGGGGTTATTGGACTCCCTGCCTGTTGACCACGACGAATCATACCTGACAAATGTCCATGAGGTATCTTCGATTTTAAAAGAGCTTAAATCCAAGAAGACTCCAGGTCTGGATAACATTGAAAATGTGTGCCTAAAAGCCCTCCCTCGTAAAGGAGTCAAATTTCTTTCATTCCTTATTAATGAGTGCCTACGCCTCGGATATTTTCCACATAAATGGAAGATCTCTAAAGTCATTCCCATTTTAAAGGCAAACAAGCCTCCTGAATGCCCTACATCATATAGACCAATAAGTCTGCTTTCATCAGTCAGTAAAATCCTAGAGAAAGTCATTAAGAAAAGATTAGTTGACTTTACTGAAAGTAATAATGTCCTTTCGCCTCTTCAGTATGGCTTCCGTCGTGAACACAATACCATTCAACCTCTGGGTAGAATTAAAAAAATTGTCAAGGCCAATTTTAGTAGTTCCAGATCTACGGGTATGGTCTTGCTAGACATTAAAGCGGCCTTTGACTCTGTATGGCATGAAGGACTTGTGTACAAAATGAACCTCTTACATTTCCCATTGCAGATTATTAAAATAATACGCAGTTTCTTGAAAGACAGATTCTTTACAGTGTACATAGGCGATGCTCATTCACGTGCAAGTTATATTCCTGCAGGTTGCCCGCAAGGATCCTGCCTCTCCCCAATATTATATAATATCTATACATCCGACTTCCCTGCTTTAAGTGGATGCACGGCATCCATTTTCGCTGATGATACGGCAATCCTTTGCTCTGGTAAACTGGCAACCGATATCTCAGATTCTCTCCAAGCAGCCTTTAACGTTCTAGTTGCGTACTTTACTAAGTGGAAAATTCTTATAAATCCGGAAAAAACCCAAGCAATATACTTTACAAGAAATAGGAAAAATAATTATATTCCTCTACATCCTATTAATCTAAGCCAAGTAGACATTAACTGGGAGAACAATGTTAAATATCTTGGTGTCTTGTTAGACAAAAAATTAACTTTTTCTGATCACGTCCAATTTATAATTAAAAAAACAAATATATTAATTAAAGTGTTATATCCATTCATAAATAGGAACTCTCGACTAAGTTTAGAAAATAAAATGTACCTATTTAGATCAATTTTCCAGTCCACAATTTTTTACGGGGCTCCGGTTTGGGCTGATATAGCTAAGACTCATATCTGTAAAATCCAAGTCTTGCAAAACAAAATATTAAAAAGAATATTTAATCTCCCGTGGCATTACCCTACTGCGGAGCTACACTATATTGCCAGAGTCGAACTAGCGTCAGATAGATTGACTAAGTTGCACACAAATTTTGTAACCCGTTGTAGTTATTCATCTTACCTACATTTACAAAACAGTATTGAACCCTTATAAGCAATAAGCAATTAGTCATAATTTTAATTTTAAGTTTTTAGTCTTTAAGTCAATTTACGAGGTTTTTGTTTATACTTTTCCTTCAAAAATAATGTTTCTAAATGTAATTAAATTTCCTGAACAAATAATATTAACATTTAAGCAGAAAAGGTTTATGGCCTGTACTCTTAACTTTCTCATGTAAATCACTCACACTTGTGTAAATACTGATATAAAATAAAGTGTTCCTTATAAATTAATAAATTAAACAAAGAACTACTTTCTATTTTAGTTAGCATTCTCAGTTCTAGCTAAAATATGTTTTACCTTAATATTTGTGCAGCAAAATTTGACTTTAGTGAAAACTCAACAGAATAATAGCCTTGTAAGCATGGAAAAACCTTGCCCACATCAGATCCAATAAAATGAAAACCTCTAGACATTTTGGCACGCTGGCAATTGCAGTCACAATCGCAATCGCAATCGCAATCGTATTCCAAGGCCAGTTCAGCAATGCGCCAACTTTCTAGTTCAGCAGATCGAAACGCATTAACAAGTGTAACATTGCCAATTTGTTATACAATTGGCCAGAACAGCGAGCGTGAAAGGCCGCATCGTAGCATTGCGGGGGGCACTGACCAGAAAAACAAAGTGTCTTGTTGTGCTGAGGGGAAGGGGGAGGGCCGGTTGGTAGTGGAGGTGTGGCGCCCTAATGGCAATTGGCAGTCAACGTTGTTGTTATGCAATGTTGGAAAAATTGTCGTTAACTCTTTTGCCTAATTTCATTTTCCGCGCTGCTAACGACGCCGCCGTCTCACCTGAGAAACTCTGTCTGTCTCTCTCTGTCTGTCTGTCTTTCTCCTTACTCTTGCTTTCCTTGCTCAGGTGTTTCCGTGGTGCGATGTGAGCATGATTATGTTTATTTTCCACTTCATTAAATCGCGCGCGCCCCATGCATGCCACATCTTATGTAATTTCCTCGAAATTGTAACTGCTCTATGTGTATTTTCATTCAGTATGTTGAAGATTTTAAGTATTTTTTAAGTATTTTAAAGTATTTTTTTCATTTCGTACCATTTCGTACCATTTCTGTTGTCGTATCTCATATTCAGTTTGGTGCCGTTTGTTTATTTGCCTGCTTTGCCATTATTTGAACTTTATTATCCAATCAAATGCATTGTGCAGTCGCTCTCTGTGTGTGTGCGAGAGAGATGGCATGCGATGGGAAGCAATGAAATTTCATTTGAGAGCTTTTTGCGTTTCATTGACTTTTACATTGTTGCCAGTCATTTTGGCACTTGAGCAGCTCCACTACGATTGAATGCCTTTGAACAGGAAGCCGGCAGATCGAATAGGGAATTTTTACTAAATTTATTATCATCGTGATAAAGCAAACTCATTAAACAATTAAAAATCTATTGTATTTCAGAGCAGTTATCAGAAGAAAGTCAAAGTCGACTTCAAGTAGGATTTGTACTATTTCCGAATCCAATTAATATATAATTACTATCGATAGAGCGTAAAGTGTTCGTTTACCTTTTTCTTTTGTTTTGTTTTATTTTTATTTTGGTCCGATTCCAATTCGAATTTTCAGGCCGAGGTCACGATCTCAGCTCAGCGTTAAGTGTGTCAGGGCGGGTGTGATGAGTGCGTGGTCTTCTCTCTGGTCTCTGGTTTCTGCAGCGACTCTGAGCTTAACTAGGTGCGATCTTTGGC